>NC_069127.1:25140285-25453618 GCF_026914265.1 Mya arenaria | reverse complement strand
TTTCAAAGCATTTATACGTGCGTTTTCGTCTAAAACAACGATAAATCTATTCGCTAAAGAATGTTGATGTCTGAAAGAAAACGTAAATTGATCATTGTTTTAGAAGAAAACGCATGAATAAATGCTTTCGAATAGAAACCAATTTTAGGCCGCTAGGCCGCCAGGTCGCTACTTTCATGCCGCTATGCCGCTGAGGTGCTTGATCGACTTTTTTGAAAAAAATGTTGATAATTGCTTTAGAGTGATAGTTTGTGCATAAAAACAGTAAATATATCATTGGTTTGGAAGAACAGGCATGTTGACATGCTTTGACTGAATTGCTGACTGCTCGATCGACTATTTTGAATTTTTTTTGTTGCTAATCGCTTCAGAGTGATAATTGTTGCATAAAAACGGAAAATGTAACCCAGTTTAAGAAAAAAAAGACATGTATGCTTTAAAGCTGCACTCTCACAGATTGAACGTTTTGACAACTTTTCTATTTTTTGTCTTGGAACGAGCCAATTTTTGCAAAAATCCATAGAAACCAGATATATAAGACTGCTGACAAAAAATCAGATCGCAGATTTTTATATTTAAGTACAAAAAATGATATTTTATGCATTTTTCTTAAACCGTTTAAGCCATAAAACATTAATTTTCGAACGGAAATATGGAAATCTACGATCTGAAATTTTGTCAGAAATCTTTTATCATTGGTTTGCAGATATATACGCAAAAATTTACTCTTTCCAAGACAAAAAAAAAAAATGTTGTTAGGGTGGTCAATCTGTAAGAGTGCAGCTTTAAAATAGGATACTATTTTAGGCCGCTAACTTCCCGCCGCTAGGCCGCTGAAGTGCTTGATCGACTTTTTGAAGAAATGTTTATTGTTGCTTCGGATTGATAATTTGTGCATTAAAACAGTTAATATATCATTGTTTTAAAAGAACAGGCATGTTTTCATGCTTTGAAATTGCTGACTGCTTGATCGACCTTTTTGATAAAAATGTTGATAATCGCTTCAGAGTGATAATTTGTGCATATAAACAGTTAATACATCATTGTTTTAGAAGAAAAGGCATGTATACATGCTTTGAATTAGGATACCATTTTAGGTCGCTATATTAAGGCCGCCAGGCCGCTAACTTCACGCCGCTAGGCCGCTAAACTACTTGATCGACTTTTTTAAAAATAAATGTTTATTTTCGCTTCAGATTGATAATTTGAGCATTAAAACAGTTAATTTATCATTGTTTTAGAAGAAAACGTATATAAAAATGCACTGAATAGAAAACAATTTAAGGCCGCTATGTAAATGCATGAATAAAATTTTTGTTTTATCATTGCTTTCTCATAAAACGCATTAACAATTGATTTGAAATAGAGGATAAAATTAGACCGCTAGGCCGCCAACTTCATGCCGCTAGGCCGCTTACTTCACGTCGCTAGGCCGCTAACTTCACGCCGCCAGACCGCTAACTTTACATACATACATTTATCATTGTTTTAGAAGAACAGGCATGTTAACAGGCTTTGAAATAGCTGACTGCTTGATCGACTTTTTTGAAATGCTCTGAGTAAACAATTTAACGCCGCTATGTTAGTGTTTGAATAAAAATGTTTGTTTTTTTATCATTGTTTTCCAAAAAACGCATTAACAATTGCTTTGAAATAGAGAAAAAATAGGCCGCTAGGCCGCTAGACCGCCAACTTCACGCCGCTAGGCCGCCTGGTCGCTGGGCTGCTAACTTCACGCCGCTAGGCCACCAGGCCGATAACTTTACGTACATTTACACTTATTCTTCCAATAATGTAAAATGATGTATTATCGGCCTCCTACTAGCTCACATTTACAATTCCAGGCTTGTTTTGAGGAAACACTGCATTTGCCGAATTTGGACCATCTGGTGTCCATCCCCTTTAAAGGGGAAGATTGGAAGGAAATGAAAGAAAAGGGAAAAAAACTTGACAGAAAAGGCAATTGTTGAATGGAACATAAAGGAGGCGGATTAATGCCCCGAAAGCACGGTCGACCGGTGCTACATTAAATTTTGACCACGTTGAATGTTCATCACAGGCGTCATTTTCCAATAGATGACGGTGAAACGGTAAAAACTGACACCCACCGTTAATTAAAATCTTAATTAAAATCAAAAGTGAAAAGTTGACCCTGTTTGAAAAGTGATCAAGGGAGGTATTCAATATCAAAATTTGTCAAGCCTATGGCCATACTTCATTAAATTGATTATTTGTGTTTGTTGGTTATTTGTGCGACGCAATCCGATTGGCTACATCAATCTTAGACCCAATTAAGATTAATATTGAATATCACCCAACTGAAGTCGTGTTCTGTTTCCAACATCAAATACTGCCCCCAATAGTCGCACTCAATGTTCTTATTACCATGTGGTACAAATTTGCAGTCGATTACTATTTTTGGGATTGTAAGTAAATGTCTTTAGTGAAATGAATGCCATTAGCTGAAGATACTACTTTTTAGTCCAGGGCCATGTTGTGCTCTCTGCTGATACTAGTCAGAAAAGCTTGGTAACTGTATGTACCTTTTTCTAATAGACCTTCAAATATAGTAGTAGTGGGGGGTTTACTTGCTGTAGCTGAATACATAAAATATGTACTTTCAAACATTACTCTTTGTGAAATTAAATAATCAGTATAGTCCGAAGATCTGAAACATTGTTGCTGGGCATTCAATTCTTAAGGTTTAGATTTAATAACTTAATTAAGTGACACAACACCTACACGCATGAATTAGTGTCTTACAAAAAGTAAACATTAATTTCTGTGCATTAGTACACAGGAGAGAAATTAATAGCACGAAAATTGACATTGTTAAACTGCAGTAATTCATACTTAATTTATGCTAGTGAGTACAAGGTCTACCCGGACAACATGTTTTGTTGCGATGATTTAAGGCCAGCTTTGCAAATTTACCCGGAGTAGTTTTTTATACGGTGTGGAAGGTGGACCTGTCGTACTAGGTAGTACTCAGAACCCGTTCAACTCAGCAAATTCAGAAAAATCCCAGGCAGGATAATGCCCATGACTAATATCCGGCTAGAAAATATCTACCTCGGGCCAGAAACAAATATACGGCCGGATATTTTATTTTATATTACAGAAAAGAAAACATAATAAAACAAAGAACTGGGACGAAATACCGCTCGTAGTAGTTTTTATGTAGATATAACAAGACTAAAACTCGTATCACCTTGACTTTGTACAGAAAATACAAACCATTTTACGATATATATTGTTTTAAAGCTTTTACAGTTTTTTGGTTGTTGTTTTATGAGGCCTACGACTGAAATCACGATATTGATATCGGTAAACAAAATAGCATTCAGGTGATTTTATTTTAATATTCTTAAAATATAAGTAGACACTCAACTGTCATTGTGAGAACTTTAAAAGGAACGGCTTTTATGAACTTATGTTATGATGTAATGAGATAACACACATAGCCATGCAGGGAATACAGCAAGAGTTTTTCTTACTAATTTGTGCATAAATAATGGGTGCAGTAACTGATATAACGGGAAATTGTTGTCCGTATATGTAATTTTTTAAATAAATCCAAATAAACGCTAGTTCTTAAAAATGCCTATCCTTAATCAGATAATTGTATTGTATGCTTATGTATTTTGGATCATAAAGGTACACCTTACATGCATACAACGCATACTCTTGGAATTTGCCAGTAACAGAATATGGATATGCATTTTCGAACTTAAAGCTGCACTCTCACGGATTTACCAGTGTTTGCATTTTTTTTTTTTTTTTGTCGTGGAAAGAACAATGTTTTGCGTAAATATCTGCAAACCAATGATTAAAGATTTCTTAAAAACTCAGATCGTAGATTTTCATATTTTCGTTCGAAAACTAATGTTTTATGGCCTAAACCAACGGTTTAAGAAAAATGCATAAAACATAAAATTTTGAACTTAAATATAAAAATATGCGATCTAATTTTTTTGTCACGAGTCGAGTATTTAACTGGTTTCCACGGATTTTCGCAAACATTGGCTCGTTCCAAGACAAAAAATAAAAACGTTGTCAAACCGTTAAATCTGTGCGAGTGCAGCTTTAAATTTGAAATCAACTTTAATAATGACAAAACATTTTTTAAAATTTATTTACTGCTTTAAAGAAGTTTTGTTTAAAATATAATGGAGAGTTAACGTTTTATATTTTAGCATAATGAGTTGGCATGGGTTCCTTCGTTGCAGTAGCGTAAAGAAAAGTTAAACATGACGACAGAGTAATAATTAGAAAGAAGGGCCTTTTACAAGTTTAACTTTCCGAGGTAGCTCACTTAAAGTAATTATTCAATCGAAACAAGTTTCCCTTTTGAGAATTATCTTTCTTAAAAATAAACTGGATTAAAATAGATTTACTGGGATTCTAGAAATTTAGTATAAATACAGTAGACCAACAACTTACGTTTTACTCACCGTGATGCATGATCCTAACCAACAAACCTGAACAAAATGTATTTTTTGATTAAAGTGTTCTTATTTATTATAACATGTACTATAAGCTTATGCCTGTATTGGGGTGACAAGCAAAATTGCAGAGAACTTTCAAATGGACGGGATTTTGTCGAAAGATGGGAAAATGCAACTACGACATGTGTTGGACATATGGATATGATGGAATCTGTCAAAATGAACAGAAGTCAATTCACAACTGGAATTGAAATTTCCAAGAATACATTAAATGGAAATAACGATACACATGATTTGTGGCTTTTTGTTAAAGGAACCATCCCGGAGTTACCTATCGAAAAGCATCTTGACAGTGCAATACTAATGCTGTGTTTCTGCTACGTGAAAATAAAACATGGACCAACCAGTCCACACATTGACCATGAGATGAATAATGTTTTGGACCTTTTCAGTTCAAAAATAGGGGATTGCGTACGGGAAGCGGCCAAAAATACTAAACAACATATGACGAGAGACCTTTATACGAATTTCTTTGAGCCTGCCGCTCGACATATTCAATGTTTCCCATTGAGCAGAGACAATCAACACATGGAACAAGAATGGAACAGATTCGCATCGTTTAATAAATTTCCGGTGGACAATCCAGACATCAGTTTCATCCGACTTTCACAAAGTGGGTTTTTCTACACAGGGGACAAAGATATCGTACAGTGCTTCAGTTGTGGTGTTACAAATAACGAGTGGCCACGTGAAGTATCAGTTGATGACACACACCGGAATATATCACCAGATTGTGCCTTTATAACTGGAAAAGATGAATCAAATATCGCTATTCATTCCGCAAATGAGTCAAGTGGAAATCAGGGTAATTCCGCTTGTAGTGTTGGGCCCAATGAAGAAGTTACTCCGTGTCATAATCATGGAAAACCAGAGTATATAAATAGAAATGAACTTGAAAACGATAATGGAGATCATCAAGAAAATGGAAGGAAAATGGTTCGAAGGGAAATTAGCGACTCAACCAATACAGCTAAATATCCCGAGTATGCAAATACACGTAAAAGACACGACACTTTTAAGGAATGGGCGTATTCACATATTGTTTCATCAAAACACCTCGTAGAGTGTGGTCTTTTTCATACAGGTAATACTTTTTGATCCTATTAAATATTCAGTCCAAAGTACGGATAGTTTTTGTTAGAATTATAATTTTTTTTAGCAATGCTTAATACATTTATTTGATAATATAAACAAGTACTTCCCAATTTTTTTTACGGACCACGTATAACTATTTTTATTCAACAACAATAATTATGTCTGTCATGGGTTTCAATCCCGAATAGAATAATCCGACACTTGTCGAGTTACCGACTACGCAGGGTTCCCGAGGGTCGGCTTAATCTATCCGGAACGGACACACATGATAGGTATTTTTTCTAGCATACTTTAAATTACAATTTTTTGTGTGTGAAAAAATACATAGAAAAGCGCATTAATATACATTTCACTAAACTTGCGATGATGTTTACTGACGTCATGACTTAAAGTTTTACGTCACAGCGCATGACTCATCTATCATTTGGGGGGGGGGATACATGATCACATGATCAGTGGTCAAATACAATTTCATTGTTACAAAAGTTTACAATAAATAACACTTTATTATTGTAAAATACAACCTATTATATATATTTATAATACTATAATATTATCACGGTGAGGGGACAGTGGTTGCTTTATAGATATCAATTAGATATGTTAAATATAAACAAACATATTTCTTAGTTCAAAAGCTTTTTGTACATACATAATCGAACCCTCAACATTCACCGCGTTCTTCAATCTCGCACTACCAGACGCCATTTTTCAAATTTATTCAAATTTAATATCTAAACAATGGCCGCTCGGCTGGAGGCGCGCTTAACAATGTTTTAAGCGCTAAAAAAAGCGCCACCTACCAGAGAATTATGGGGAAAAAGAGTGACGTCAGAGAGTGCTAAATAATACTATCGAATTTCTGTCTTAATACTTAACTTTCCTATCACTGGCAAAAAGTTCAACGAATTTCGGTACGGATACATAGATAGATATAGCAATACCTGGTTGCATAAAATGGGTCCAAGGAATCAATGCCTATGTAGTAAAATTTACGTGGATATGTACGAGTAGGCGATGATGATAAAACCCATCCCATTTATTATAAGATTACAACAATACAAGGGAAACAAAAACAAAATAAATAGTTAATGTATGCTTACATGAGTTGTCTACCTTTCTAAAGAGGTATTTACGTTCCGAAGCATCGCGGGTGGCGATGCGCTGACAACGCTATTAAATTACAAATAAAATAAAATAATTCTTCTAAATGTAGTGAAAATACCGGTATGGATATCACTCAGAAGGAAACAGAAATAATTGTATTTAGAAACGATGGACCGCTGCGATTAGTCTTACATTTGTCGTACATAGGAACCATCAGTGTAAATGGGTAAATTGTCGTGAAAAACTAGCTTCACATAGCCCTTTTTTGCTATAAAGACTTACCTATTTTGAACATTATATAATTATTAAATGTCATGGAGAGTGATTGAATATTATATTAACCCGAGAAAGATAAAGTCAGCCACTATGTTTTTTTATGTAAAAGGTTATGTCTAGAAGTTGGAATTGTTAATGAACTTTTGATATCTTTTTAACAACGGTTGCATGATTTTTAAAGGTAAAACGGGTTGGAAAATTCGTTCAGTCCATTTTTTATGTATCAATATACCATTTTATGTGTGAAAATCATTAGTGAGGTTTTGTCGTCCTAGTTAATTTTGATAGTCGATGTGTAGAAGTTTTTAAATGTCATATGATTATATAGACAAGAAAGAAATCTGTATAACAATATATACGTGAATTTCCAAACTTCTGCAATTTTCTGCAACGTTTGAACGAAGATAAACAAAATAAAACACATATAAAATGTAGTTTTTCATGTTGATAGTATGAAACAAAAAGATAAAGAGTTATTGTTAATTGATTTAAAGACACACATTTAAAATATTGTATTCTTATATACATGCGTACCTATATTACTTGCGCCCCTCCCCCAGAAACGAAATTTATTTGGTGTAAAGTGTTGGCAGGTGGGTTTGAGGGTCCTCCCCCAAAGAAATTTTGTAATTTCTAGTCCGAAATGGTGCATCTTTAGCGTATTGTATTACTTTTCTTCTCCGATATTGAAATAAAAGTAAACCTCGACGATTCGTTATTATTATTATTTTATTATTATTATTATTATTTATTTATTTATTTATTTATAATTTTTTTTTTTTTTTTGGGGGGGGTGCAGGTAGCGACCCCCCCCCCCCCTGAATCCGCTTGTGGTAGGTGAATGCCAAATATGATGTTAAATATCTTGATAACAAGAGTGATTAAATAGTATAGTCAAGTATATGCTACTAAGACTAAGTGGAGCTATCATTTAAGTCCTTTAGGATGGCAGGTTTAGAAGTTCTTAGCATAATTTGATTAAAATAATTATGTGGAATATAATAATATGCTTAACATTATTTTGTATTAAGGGGTCGCAGACTGCGTCCGCTGCTTCTTCTGCGGAGGGGGCATGCGTAACTGGGAACATGGTGACGATCCCTGGATTGAGCACGCGCGATGGTTCCCGCACTGCCAATACGTTAAACAGTGCAAAGGGCAGGAATTTATCGATACGTGTCTTCAGACAAGCGGGCTTGAAAGCTTCGGTAACTCAGACACGGATACAGATCAACGGTATATTGACCAACAAACACTTTTTGAGGACACTGAATCTGCATCTGCAAGTAGTATTGTGCCGAGTGAAAGTAATGATAATAGAACCCTTATAAAGGAGCTACAAGAGATGGGATTTTCAGCAAATTCAATTGACGAAGCGCTGTTGCAGCCAACACACAACACAGGTACATTGAAATCTTAACTAGAGTCAAAAGTTATTATTTTTATAATCCGTATTTAAAAAGTTACTTTTTTTAATACAGGTACAAAAAAAACCTTTAATTATTGATTCTGTCTTTTCCACATGTTTGACCGATTATAACTCAATCATGGTATTTTAATATCTTATTTTAGACTCCTATATAGCGAGAAAAGAGGAGGTGATAGATTATTTACTGACCTACCAAAGCGCTGCGGCCAATCATGAGACCGAACATGTGGAGGAACACAACTTGAATATCACAGGCTGGGAGCAAAGCTCGAATATCACCGACAGAGAACATAGCTCGAATATCAACGACAGAGAACAAATCTCGAATATCACCGACAGAAAACAAAGCTCAAATATCACTGATAAAGAGCAAATCTCGAATATCACCGACAGCACAAAGTCAATACAAAGTCCAGAAGCAGCATCGAAAAATACATTTCCAGCAGAACAACGAAGAGCGACTGGTTTAGACGAAGGTAATTTTTACATTATAATGGACTATGTCGAAACAATTCAATACAGTTGGTTTATTAAAATTTAGTTGATTTCTAACTCGTGTCCCATTTGCAATAACAAAGAAACGTTTAAAATTTTGCGATAGCTCGAGCAATTTTTTTTTGGATAGCAGCGATAGGAATATACCGCTAAATATTTAAAGTATCCCTTACCTAATTTCAGCTAAGCAGAAGTTATCCGACGAATGTTTGAAATATCCCATATCTAATTTCAGCTAAGCAGAAGTTATCCGAAGAAAACGAGTCCTTGAAACAACAGATGATGTGCAAGGTCTGCATGGACAACGACGCCAGCATGGTTTTCCTTCCGTGCGGTCACATGGTGACATGCACTGAATGTGCGCACGCACTCCGAAAATGCGCCATCTGTCGGACAGTCATAAAAGGCACTGTTAGGGCGTTTATGTCATAATTCTGCCCTGTATTATTGTTCGGAATTTTTGACGCCTGGGTCATGATTGCGCTAATCTTCACACCCAACACACGTACCTTCTAACAGTGAAGGCAGGCCTTGCTGATAGCTTGTGTTACGTGTACTTATGCCAATATCTTTAACAGATCACATACCTCATAAGTATTATTTTATATGATTGATAACTATCACAATAAGTGTGAGATTGTGTACCATCTAGTTTAACCCACCAAATGATCACCTGCTCCACTGACATTCCAAAACAATGACTCCAAAAGTTAATGTATATTCATGCACGTCGCTTTTGTTCTTGTTGTGCGTGTGTGTGTGTGTGTGTGTGTGTGTGTGTGTGTGAGTGCGTGCGTGCGTGCGTGCGTGTGACCTTAGCCTTGCCCCAATAAACAGGGTCCTGGATACAGATAAGGCAACTAAGCTTGTCCCTTGAATGGCGGAACCGTGGTCTAGTGTGACTTACTATTAAGGCAGCGAAACTATTGTTATGTTATTTATGAAATGAATTTATTTTTATAAAAAAATCAAATAAACGTTTTACAATCATACTGTTACCAATACAATTAGCATGTTAACAAAGACGATATTTATGTACACTTGGTAGAAATTACCACAGTGAGGTGAAGTTTGGTTTGAAGTTTGAACTGATTTCCAAGCGTTAGATTAGTTTCTAAATTGATGTTTATTCGCTAGTCTGTTTTTCGAGGGAAAAAGGGCGAAGTATTGTTATAGCCTTGATGTAGTTGTCGGTGTCGTTCGAAATACTTCATGCTGTCAATGACTTAGATGCTCTTATGAAACTTTGTTTACATGTTGCGAGTTACAACACCCACATCTATAGCAAGACCCGAAGTAAGGCCTGGATTTAATGATTGTCGATTAAGCCTCTTGTCGAGTGAAAAAACAACAACTGATAGGCGTTGGCGCTTGTTCGGAGGCGTTCCTATTACATTTATTTTGGGTGTTGATGCAAGGACATATAAATTTAAAAATAAAGATCTGGCGTGATCGCATTAGTCCGCCGAGGGTCGGGTACCTAAAAAGTGATCGGTTACTGTTTTTAATCAAGTTGAAAACCAGTAGCCGATCAAAAACAGTCGGCCCGTGGTCGCCTTGGTCACCCGAGGGTCCTCTGAAGGTCCACTTGTCTCGCGCGCCCTCTGGAACCCTCTGGAGCTGTCGTTTAGCCTCTACCGCTCTCTTCCGAGGGTCGTGCGTAGTGTCGTCGGATTGTAAGCGCCGACCATCACCAGAACATATAGAAATCCTTTTAAATGTCACAAATAATTAATTGTTACTTAATAGAACAGCAAAGCATATATTTACTCAAAGTAATTATAAATAATAATAAATGTACAAATTAATACCAATGCCAGAGAACTGTAAAATCTTTATAATAAAAAAATAAACTGCAAACTTTTCTCAGAACAGGTACCGAAACAAAACACAGGTGAAAAACCTTTAACAATTCACAACAACTTACTTCTTTTTAGCATATCTTCTCTTGACCCTGTTCCTTTCCTCATAATACTTTCTAGTCTTGTAAAAAAATTTCTGTGCTATAGCAGTACGAAGTTGTAAAGCTACAACAAGCCTCAGCACTGCTTGTTGGTCCATGACCTTCACTGGCTTGTCAGAAAATGGTGAAAGGCTTCGATCTGGCTCGATTTATATAGTCGGGCCACAAAAACACCTATCTCTCGCCGATCTGGGTAAATTTAGTCGGCCAAAGATCGTTTAAATCGTCCGAAGAACGTTTACTTTCGGGTGTCTGCGGCTACCTGCGTCAACATAAGCCTACATTCGGCCACTTTCGCGCGAAGAACGGCGTAAGAACGGCGGACATCGGCCGCAGAGCGGCCGAAAGCGTCCTCTCTCGAGCCGGGATCTCCCATTTTCGGTCCCTCTCGGCCGAACAACGCGCGAACATCGCTCACTTGCGCACGAGTTGCGAGTCTCTACCGGGCCTTTGTCTTGTACCTGCGGGTACTTGCGCGTACGTTCGCATACTTGCGCCCCTGAAACGTGTCGATCGCTCGAGGAACGTCCGTGAATCGTCCCTCGCCGTGGTTCATTGGTCGGGATTCAATCGGCTTAAAAAATGGGGACGATTGGAGGCGATTCAGGACGACAATCTGACCGATCAAAAAAATAAATAATCGGGGATAATCTGGTACAGATCGGGCCGATTAGAAAAAAACAATCCTTGGTGAAATGGGGGCATAAGGTAATCGCGAAGATGCAGTGACGACCTTTACAACATTAGTAATGTTCACAATGACTTAGATGCTCTTATGAAACGTTGTTAACATGTTCCGAGTTACAACACCCACATCTATAGCAAGACCCGTAGCAAGGCCTTGATTAAATGATTGTCGATTTAGCCTCTTGTCGAGTGAAAAAAAAAACAACTGATAGGGGCTGGCGCTTGTTCGGAGGCGTCCCTATTACGTTTATTTTGGGTGTTAGTGCATGGATATATAAATTTAATCAAAGTGCTGAAAGCACTGATGGACTAGGGCTTCATTCAGGGGAATGTTGACAACCATGTTCTAAGCATTGAAAAAATCGGCTCACATCACAAGGGGTCACTGTTTAATGGGCTAGCTTAAACTTTAGACTAAAACTGCTTGCAAGCTGCAAAGGAAATTTGAAAAATCTAGTCAAGTGTGTGTAGAGTGAGGGGGGTGGGGGGGGGGGGCTAAAGCGTTAAATCAGATAAAGTCATAGTTCTTTTGAATTTCTCAAAGTCGTTAAATCAGACTTGTACAAATTAATTTAAGTGGTTGGCACAAATACTTCTTTAATTTGATCAATTCCTTTTATATCAAAGAACTGTTATTTGCAGTTTCAGAGAAGATTTTCAATGATGTTATTATATACTATATAGAAAACCTGTCGCCTCTTTTTCAGGGAAACTTTAAACCATAGGGCCACACTTTAAACAATCTTTGTAAAAGACATCTACATTGTACACCTATGTCATACTGCATACACAATGCTATTAGGAAGTAGTTTTTATTTAAAAAGTGAAGAATTATTTTCTCCCTCTTAATTTGTGCTTGGTATTCAATTCATATAACATGTTACCATGATAACTTAGTGCTGTTGATAAATATTAGGCACTGCCTTCTGTCTCATGCTATTCATATAACTGCTGCAGACTTTTGTACATAGCAAAGCAAGTTGAGTAGACTAAGATGAGATGAATATCGTTTTTAAAGTATGAAATATTGAAATGTCTTTTAAATACTTTGACCATCAAATTTCATAACATGGTATCAGCAGTTCATCACACTGCTAGTGAGAATGGAATACCAAACATAATTTTATTTTTTATTTTATACCCATCAGTAATCCACATGCAATACATATCACAAAATACTTTAACCCATATTCCGCTCCAGTGCAATACGGTCATATACCACTCTTGTGACGTCGGTACGCCACTCTTCTATCTGCTGTTGTAGAACCGAGCGTTCACGACGTAAAGCATCCAGAGAGTCGTAAGAGGTCTCCTTCTTCTGAGTCAAATTCACAAGCTCCTCTTGGATTTCCTTGTTCTCCTCCACTAGGGACTCAATGGCCTCTTGAACTTTTCGCGAAGCCTTTGTCTTCGGTCGAGCGCCATTTTCTGATGCCGCCATTTTTTAAAGTCAAATACTGGACGTCTGGACGGGACGAAATTAAACTGAACAATGACCAGATCGGATTAACACCTAAGCGACTATGGGTGACTGCGCATAAAAGTAGTTCCCATAATTATAACATTTTAGGCTAAAATGTGGTAACTGCGTTTTGATCCGGATAAGGCGGAATGTCATATTTGATTCTGGTAGTTTTTTGTAGATTTTGATTTTACTCGGCTTGTGCCTTGTGGTGTCCGAATCTGCAAAAATCTACTTGAGTCGAATACAACTTCCTGGATCAAAACGCAGTACTTATAATCCTATTATGTACAAAACCTGTTACCCCGTGGACAGAGCATCTTTAACCCACAGGGCCATTGTAACTTTGAACAATCATTGTAAAAGACAACTACATACATGTACAAGATGCTTAAGGAAGTAGTTTGGAAAAATTTAGAATTATTTTCTCCGTCTTAATTTGTATGCATTAGATAACTCAATAAATGAAGCAGTTGGCCATTCTTATATTGTCCTCTGTCACTGTCCTGATAGCTCCCTATCTCAATAGATGCAAAAGGTTGTAGGTTCATGATTCCCTGGTCCAATATGTCATACAGAAAGAAGATGGTGAATGTAGAATCAAGAAGCTTTCTTTTCAGGCACTCCAAATTGAATAGTACTGTAACATTTGGAGTGCCAAGAATTTGTTGGATTCCTAGGCAACAGGTATCAGGTGTTGCAGTACATTTGGCAAATACTTTTCACCCGTCCTTGTAAATCTAAAAAAGCTTTCATTTCGCAAAAGAAGTTCATATTACTAAATTAAGGTTGCTAAATCAGAGTTTGAATAATTCTGAAAACTAGATGTGCCTTTAATTGCAGCAATTTGAACTCCAACTCATAATGTCAATTAAGCTTGTTATGCAATACTGCAGTTCCTTGGTGTTGGGATTGCTTTATTTACTTGAATAAACAAACAGTTATTGTGTTGGAAAGTACAATGTATTAACATGCATTTTTCTTGCCCTGACTCCATACAAGCCTTAAATCTTAGATCAACATGTACTTGGGGCTATGTGTAATATCAATGAGAACTATTAATTATGTTCAATTTAGTGCCACTTATGATATTTCATTCCACATACAAAAACACTAACATGTTCAAACCAATATCCTATGTTATGATAAAATCATTGCCAAGTAGGTAATTTGAAAAGACAAGAAATTATATCTGGTCAGGGTTTGACATAGTCTTTCTAGACAGCTGGACTTGTTTTGCAGTTACTTTGAAAATCTTCAAAAGCTAAACTGAACAAGACTTGAGCAAAAAACTCACAATACCAAAAGGGGTTTTAAAGACTTATGAGATCATTCTCACATCACCTATACCATTAGTTCTTATCTACACACTTAAGTCAACATAATAATTGATGTTTTACATAAATATTGCAATGAATAAAATGCAATACGTGCCAATAAAATAGCAATCAAGTATGATCACTATAGGCTTTAACATGAGATTTCAACATTTTCCTGATAAACAATAAATAATTTTACTTAACAATTTTCTCATTTTTTACACAAGCTGAAAAAATGGTCTCTTTTTGAATAGTTCACATATTTCATGGCTTTCATCATTCAAACTAACATTTCGCTTGTTATTTCAATATTCAATGATTGTGTAAACATTCATAAATGATGGTTAAAATTAACATTCATGCTAATCATGCCTACCAAAAGCACCTGACTGACCAATCAGTATCCAATTTTGGCAGGGATTATTGGTGGTTCATTGAAATCAACCATGACCTCCCACAATCTGCACTGATCAACAGTAGTTATTAATGAATTGTTTCAATTGTTCTTATTTTCATAAACTTAGAAAACACAACTGCAGTGAATACAATTTATTCCTCATCACTGAGAGAAAGTTTAGAAAAATGAACGAAGCCGAGTTACATCTAGTAGGATATCAAATCCTACAAATGTATTCATCATTTTTTATAACCGTATTTAGTAAATAAAGTTTCATTTTTTGGTATATCAAAGAACACTTGTGTGTATAAATTTGATGATATTTTGTGATTCATTTAATTTCATTCCTGTTTCATTTAGTGTTCAATCCCAAGCTTTCTTGTTCACATTTAAGTGCAAGAAAAGTCACTGATCTGAATAAATTCATTTTAATGTAAGGTCACATAAAAGATATATTGTGCTTTTTAAAAATAACATTTTTTCATCTGTTTAAAAATATGTCAAATGAAGTGCATTGACATTTTATTATGAGTTTAAAGCTGCACTCTCATTTTGACAACTTTTTAAATGTTTGTCTTGGAACGACAATACCTAGTAATCTTTTTTAATGGAAAAACACGAAATAACTGCTATTAATAAAGTATTTATAAACTATGGGGATCATCAGTAGTAAGTCTCAATGTATTAATTGTACACATCGATACCAAGTTTATGTCAATTTTCTACAATTTTTGCTTTTTTATCATTAACTTAGTAAAGCCCCTTTAAACTGTACCTTATAATGTCTGTGACTTATCAAATATTTAATAGTAATGGTCTACAACCAAGATTTGTTTTAATTATTCAGGTTTCAAACTGCATTGTGTATGCGATTGGAAAGGTAATCTTGAAAGCTCACTTAGTATAATTTTTACAAATAACATTCACCCTGCAAGGTACTCATATTTGGATACAAAAAGATTTGCACAGTCATTTATGTATATTTGCATTTATTGATAAAGGATACCTTTTTCAAATCTTTGAATTAGATTACAGAGTATAAGTTATATAAATAAATATTTATTCTTAACTTTATCTGAATACACAAGGTAATGCATCAGTCAATTGTAACCATGCCCCCCGCCCCCCCCCCCCCCCCCGGTCACGGAATAGCGGGGACTTTTACTTTCGGTCCAGCCATCCCCAGCTAAAATCCCCGACCTGCGGAGATAATCTGATGGTAAAGTCCCCATAAATGCCCCGCACCCAAGGGACATTAGGTTAAGCCCCATCCACACTATATTTTCCGGGAAGACCTGGCACTGCGGGGCCACCTTAAAGGTAAAAACATGGCCCATTTCGCCGGCTATCCCCGGTATACCCCCGGATGTGAGAGCAGTGGTTACAATTGACTGGTGGATAATGATACATAGTGATCCAAGCTCATGCCAAGATGATTTCTGGTCTGACATCGCGAGGTTAGATATTCCTAAGCATAAAAAAGCCTTGACAGCATTTGAGAAAGACTGTTGTGAGATTAAATCTTCATTACTTTACTATTCCACAACATAAGGGATCTTTATTGAAATTTTGATTTTGTTCCCTAAACGCCACAAGTCAACTGATTAATTGATACAAATTCAATTATATCTCCACAATTTTCAGCACTGCATTGTTAAATAAAACTCAAAAGTTACACTTGTAAATTATTTAACCAAATACCTTTCCCTCAAATATTTCACAAATTTATATTGATCTATTAACAACAATGCATCACCATACTATATCTCTGACTGATTTTTGATTTTCATTCTTGGCAAAAACAAAAAGTGAGCACAAAGCATCTTCAGAAAAAGAACTTGTAAAGTATGCACCAGACAATTGTAACCACGCCCCCCTCGGATTTCCATCCAGCCAATCCCCGGTAAAATCCCTGCCCTGCGAGAACGAACTGGTGGTAAAATCCTGTGAATAACCCCACACCCCGGGGATCTAAGGTAAGAGCAATTTCCTGATATATTTTGAGGGAAGAAAAACCACCGCAATCACCCAGCATTGCGAGGACACTAGTTCTGGCTTCCATAACTGTAATGTTGATATTTATTTTTTTGATGTTTACAACACGTCCAAAAAGGTAGTATATAATGTGTTCGCTGAAATTCTTTAGCTACGAGGGCACCTGAAAGGTAAAAACACAGCTCTTTTCCCTGGTATATCCCCGAGGGGGCCCGTGGTAACAATTGACTGGTGCATTATATAAGAGAGGAAATCAAAATTGAGCATGCAAGATTGTTTTATCAATGGCGATGGTTTATCACAATGTCATGTACTTACACTGAGAGTGGCTCCAAGATTTTTCTATGCACATAGGTAAACAATCATCTTATTCACAGATGCTGTGCACATATCCATACATTTGGCTTCATTTAGAATGAAACTTCATAAATAAGTATGCGCATACATACATGTATTTGATAATTTTTATCTCCATTTTGCAAAATTGAAATCACATGATTTTTTCAAACGAACTTGTATTGCTTGAGAATTAACGTGTCAAATTAAAAATGCTACCCACGGTAAGATGAAAATAAATCCGTTTGATGGTGGTAATCATTCAATGGCGGCTTTATTGATAAATTTTCTCAATAAAACACTATGATATTCACATCATCAGCATCCGGAAGTAGTTATAACATGTCTGAATCATTCGGCCGCTCTGATCAGAGTAAAGTTTGAGGTCAATAAGTAGACTGGTACCCTGATTTACTTTTCCTCCAAAATATAAAGTTATACAGGTACGCGGCGTATGGTTTTTAGTTAACATTAGTAGTATTTGAACAATAAATACCAAAAATCATGTTGTATTTAAAAAATTGCTAAGTGCCATGCGATGATTGGTTAAAAAAACTTTGTATCGAAAAGAAAATATCACGGAAACATGCAAATTATGTCGAAAAAACATCAGTGACCGACTTCGGAATACCAACATTGTATACAAAGGATAACACTACTTTTTTAAACCAACTTTCCTGGTTGTTTTCTTCTTAGACCGCACGCTTTATTCGCTTCTAATACGTATGAATTCACAAGACATTTCGAATGCGCGACGGGCATCACGGTTAGCTGATACTAATTTCTTTTCGGATAAAAGAGAAAGAGGGTATATCAATACAGAGCATTGAACGGAAAAACTTCGATGCGTACTTTTCCAATATGTTCATATTCTTATTGCATATAATCTGACCGTATGCAAGAACATGCATGTGGTTAACCCGATTAACTCACTCGCTACGTATGCATTTATTGTGCTTCATTAAAAGAACATACAGTTAGCTTGAATTGTTAGGAGAACTATTTTTATTGGATGTTGTGATTGTAATCAGTTCTGGTACTACTTTGATTATTCAAATTCGCTAACGGCAATCCAATCAAAATACAGCGTATGAATACATTACGTCAGTGAACCCTCAGATGCGGCTTGAAAATGCAGACATCGCGGTTATGGCTATGAACTAGGCCACAAGTGCCCTAGTCCAAAAACAAAACATGGCAAGGTAATCGCGGAAGATGCAAAAGCTGGAACGAGCTTTAAACATAAGTATGATTTGAAGTCATATATTCGTGATTTAAAGTATGATTAGCGGATCCAGCGGAGGAGGGCGCATCCGCCCCTCCCTTTAATTGTTTTACATATGAAATATGTTATTTATTTCCATTTGTTGAATGCTCATGAGCTTATACCATGTATACATTGAAAAAACACCAACAATCTTTGAAACTATATTCAAATGCGTCAACATAATGTACAAATAAAATAGTTAATTCTTTTAATTTTGCACGTTTGTCATTCAATTAGTTTGGCCGATTTAGAAATATATATATATATTTATTAATAAGACTTATGTATAGCAATCGTTGCACTTAACATCAATTTGTATTTTCATTCGATGAACGATTATCGTTGTTTGTTGATAGGGATGAACAACGGCGCTCGCAATGTCAAAGCAATTGTCGAACAATTTGAAATCGTTGAATAAATGTATTTTTTTCACGGCTAATAAAATGATCATACTAGATTTTGCCTGAGCAGTGTTAACTTCGGACATATTTACCTGTTTACCTGCTTACCTGTCCTTGTTGTAGACGGAGGGAGAGAAACACATATTACCCTGTGCTCAAACCGTTAACTATGTAAGAACAGTGTTATTGACGTCTCCGTATATATCTTGAATCTCATGATTCGCCGAATGGAAAGAAGTACTGCTCGACAGGGACACTGCTAATGCGTCCAAATATAATACCCCACAGTCTATACAACTATCACTCTACTTTGCAAGCTTTAGATACCTTAACAAGTATGGCCACTCAGTGCTCTTTTAGTTCCATTTATTTTCAAAGACCTTAAAACGGAACTAAAGCAAGAAGATTGTTTTCGAAATTACACCACTGTAAACAATAAAATTCAAATGCAAGTGATGAAATGACTACGCTTAAAGACAAGGTCTGAAAATGATCTTCTTTATACACAGAAAGAAGGTCTATGAAGCATTCATTTATTTCCCGAAGACATCGACAAATGCCGTCGAAAAGATACGTCCAGGTTGGAAATTAGCAGTTAATGGCAAGTTTAATAACTATTTAGCTAGCCAGCGTATTTACGACAGCATAAAAGAAGATAGATTGTCAAAACGAAGTACTTATAACCCTTTCATTATATATACATTACTTGTCAAATCACTTTAAAGAAACATGTTTTTCATAGAAAATGTTATTTTAATGACGCACTCTTTTGTTATATGACGTCATTTTAACATCGCGCAATGATACGCTTATGATTTGACGTCAGCGGAGTGGAATACGGCCGTATTGCACTGAAGTGGAATATGTATAGCCGTTTGTTTGGGATATGAATTGCGCGTGGATTAATGATGGAATATAATTCATATTTTAATCACATGACGTGTCTTGTTTCGGGTGTATTTCAATAAAACATTACGTAATTTTTAAATGACGTCATAGCGTCAAATTTTTAATACAAAATGAGAACAATCTTTTGCTGGCAACACAAGGGTCATTTCATATAATTTAAAACGTAGCGGTAGAATATATATTATATGATTCGCCATTAAATACGATAATTAGTAAACGAGTTTTATAAAATTGATAAAACGAGCCATGGTTTGTATCAATTCTAGTAAATAAGTTTGATGCACATTTCCTTTTGAATTAATACGCATGCGAAGAACTATGATTATATATCACTTATACTTTTTCTATGACTTACAGCGCAAAATAAATAAAACGTTTCTTTATGGCACACTTTCTTTAAACGGTAAGTCGTCACGTGAGTAATAACAATAGTCTTGCATCAAAAATGGTATTTAATAATTTTCTATACATACTATCAGTCCTAATATAACTCCTATCAACACACTTACGAGTTTATTGAAACAAATGTTCTCGCTTTCTTGTCCGGTCACACCCCTCAATCCATACGTGCTCGAGCCAGGATTTGAACAGAGCAGGGTTGTAACTTCAGATCACAGGCACTATAAGCCGCGTTGCGCCGAATGGGTAATATTGAGGATAAATCCAAGAAAATTTTGAATTAATACGAATCATATGCATGCATTTTCCTCTATTTCTTGGCTAAAACATTATTTTTTTTTGTTTTGGAATGAATAAATATTGAATGGAACTTTTCAACTTATAATTAAAATGACTAATATTTTTCCTGTATTATGCAGACTGTCACTCACTTTATTTTTAGGTCGTAAGAAGGCATCTCCAAGAGCTGCTCTTATTTACTGAGTAGAGTTGTATCATATACCAATAATCGACTGCTAATGTTGACATGTCCCATGTTATTTCATTTCCCGGCACCTGTCGTGAATAATAATTTTGGTAAAAGCATCAGAAGAGTCTATATAAAACCATTACTGTCTAATAAACTATATATTGCTAACTGTTCAAGTTTTCGAGTTCATCTTATTCAATTTCAGGTACGCATGCTTATGAACTATAATTATATGACACATATAAATACACAATTAATATACTACTACTACTACTACTGCTGCTGCTGCTGCTGCTGCTGCTTCAGCTGCTGCTTCTGCTACTGCTACTACTACTACTACTACTACTACTACTACTACTACTACTACTACTACCACTACCACTTCTACAACAACTACAACTACTATTACTACAACTACTACTACTACTACTACTACTACTACTACTGCTGCTACTACTACTACTACTACTACTACTACTACTACTACTACTACTACTACTACTACTACTACTACTACTACTACTACTACATAACCCCATCTTGTTTAATAGTTTTCTATCGAACGAATTATTCAAATACAAATAATCAAAACACTGTTATACATATTTTATTTACGCATTGTTCTGCTTGAAGATGTTGAAAACGCAAACACCGCAAGATACAAACTAGTACAGGTCACTCGGTAACCTTTATCACCATTGAAAACAAAATGTATGTTAAAAGTAACACTGTTTATTTACCTAGTAGATAGAATCATTTAACTTGGCACCGAGCAGAACATGATCGCATTTGTGATTGCGTTGCAATTCTTGCACCAGTGACAGTTAAAACAAATTGAACGAAATGCATGTGGTATGATGTCATTTATACAAGGTCGCTGAACATGAAACGCGGAATAAATACTATGCGCAATAATGGGTAAATCAGATATATTATCAGTTTTCAACATCCTTTTTGATTCTTCAAGTAATTTGCTATCGATAGTTATGAAGGTGTAATGGCTAAATTGTCTACTCAATTAAGTTAAATCGGGAGATTTGATCCTGACCTAATGTAACTTGGAACTCAAGCCTTCTCATTTATGACTCAATCGCAATGTCTTCGGCCTCGATTTGTTGCACATTTTATAGCACAATTGCATAACATGCATACATTCAAATGCTCGAAATGATCGCAAAAAATCAATGCTCAAACGGCTTTTTTTATTGGGATTCGAACCAATGACAAAAAGCGTTCTCCTACTCATATTCTTACCATTATGTCCGTTCAACGATTAAGACGGCGACGGCATTAAGAAACACTATAAATGCATGTTTTGTAAAGCTTTTCGATTTTTTATCGCCTATTTTGTGGTATTGGACGTATAAGTCGTAGAAACATGATCTCAGGCGGACGGGATTTTACAACATTTCATATTTGTATCATATATATCAATAACCTGATGGAAATACTTTAAAAATGTATATGAATTTAGTTTTTTTATGTTATTGTATTCATTAAAATACACATTTAATATTTATGCACTTCATATATGTGCATTAGCACTGCATACATGTTATAACGTCATACATGAATAATGGTATATGCGTATTTATTGCATATCCTTCATAAATCCATACGCAATACATCTCGCAAAATATTGTAGTCCGTATTTAAAGGGGCTGTATTCCGCATGCTAAAATAGCGAATAAAAAAGAAAATTGTCAAAAACTGACATCAACTTAGCGTCGATGTGTATAATGCATTGAAACTTACTAACTGAAGTACCACATAGTTTACAATTTATTTAAGTTTAGCATTTTTTTTCGTATTTTTCCATTAAAAAAGATTACTGAGTATGTCTACCAGGTAGAATTCATTTATCATGCGTGATTTATTATTCATGTTTTTATCCACTACCATACGTGTTATCACGTGATATTACCGAGGTAGGTGTATAGCTTAATTATGTCACCCGTTAAGAGTAAGCCATCGTAGCTCAGTGAATACGACGCTGGACTGCAATTTTGGCGACACGGGTTCGAACCCGGTCTCCGACACAATTTTTATTTTTATTTTTGGTACCTTTTTTACAATTATGATATCAAAGCGTAACACATTATATTAGATAATTGTCCTGAGATTCGTTACAGAAAAAAAACTTTTTTTTGGTGCCTATCTGGTGTACAGTCCCTTTAACTTTAACTATAGCTGACAACTACTTTCATTGAAAGGTCATGCATCTATTTATAGAATATGGAAAACCAAGTAAAATGTATCATGGGCGATAAACAGATAAATTAAACGAGATAAAAAATTGTAGGTGTGATTTATGTCTGAAATATTTAAATATCATCAAATCATTAGTTCAGCATTTAATACTAACTACGATTAAAATCAGTAAGAATAAATCAAAAGATGATTAATATCAGTACTGAATAGTTCGCCTGTCTAGACTGCTATCAAGTTTGTTTACATTTTGGTAAGCAGTATTACGTAAAGGATTTCGTCCTAGATACTGGATAAGAACAATCAAGTTCTGTTTGCGGAGTACATCTTTGAGTGATTACCGACGGATTCTGAAGAGAAAGGTGAAATTTTGAACGGCCTAATAATTTGCAAATGCCCCACCCATCAATTAAGCTATGCTGAGACTGCTCAAATCGCCGCCAACTGTGGTAGTAAACGTGTATGTCGGCAATTCCAAAGGTCTGAATGAAATATTGATTTTTTTTAATATTCATTGTAGTATTTGAGACTATGTTCAATCAGTATTTCAACTAGATGTATTGTTTCATTTAAATTATTCAAACACGTGCTGCGCAAAGATAGTAAATTTTGTTGATCAAGGGCATAACTCAACAAATATTTTAGCCAGAGTTATTGAACTTGCCCATTGTCATTGTAATGTCATCTTCAATTTAGGGAGATTTGACTTTACTCGGCTATGACCTCACGAAACCCAAATAGGAAAAATTCAACGCGAATAGAATCCTTGCCAACTATTTTCTACTTTGTGCTACGATTCAACTTTACTTGTATTGCATATGACTGTAAATAATTTAAACCTGGAGTCCCATTCTACTAGAAACAAAATTTAGATACTATAGCCTTAGCATCGCATACAGTCTCAAAACAAATTGTTGACTTCATGCACTTATAATCTAAATAGACCAACGGCAAAGCCTAATTTCAGATAATTCTTTTAGCAGGTATCCCGCTGAATAATTGATGATGGGTAAGAGCTATAGGTTATCATTGGTTATCATTGGTTGTAGCTAGTTGTCTTAAAGTATTGAACCCATTCAAGGTAACCGCAAATACCATCTATTGACAATAAAAATCTTTAACCACTTACTCATTTAGTTTAAGTCTATAAATTACATGTGATTTTTAGAAACTTGCCTTCGTCATCTTTTATATCTTATTTATTTAAAAACGGGAAAACAAACTGTTGACCTCATGCAATTATAATCTGAATAGACCAACGTAAAAGCCTAATTACCGATAATTCTTTGAACAGGTATCCCGCTGAATAATCGTCGAGTGTTACTTATTAATTCTGTATAATGAATAAAAAAAATAAATAATGGGAATTGTTCGTTATTTGATTTTAATATATTTCTAATAATTCAAACTTCATGAAAAAGGGGTAGCAGAATATGTATCGACCAAATAATACTCCGCTGTGGGACAGTACCCCACGTAGCGGATAATCTGGAACTGTTTTGATAACATGAACGAATTAAGTTATATTTGATTTCAGGTCACAATTTTTGCAAGAATTTTTTAGTGAATACTTGCAAAAAACAGCAAACTTATCTCGAATGTTTATGTTAAGCATTGATATAATAAAAAAAGTATCATAGATTAAGTTTGGTATGATTACTCTTTGTTGTTTGTCTTAATGCATATTGAATGACTATGTATGTGTACTGCATACATGTGTACATATGTTTCTTGGGCTTGCGGCATTAAAGGGAAATTTAGTTATTGCCATTGTTCACACATAGTAGAATACATCGGAATCTTACTGTCAATGAGTAAGAACTATAAAACGAAACGCAATGGTGTGTACAGTTTTGCGCGAAGTTTAGAAGGTGGTGCGCTGGACTTTTGTTACATCACAATGTATTTTACTAGAAAAATAATATGTACTGTATGACTTATAATTCAATTACTGTAAAGTGAAATGTGTTATGAAATAGAAACGAATTAATCTCTGTCAATATTAAACCGCCTACTAACACAAATAAATTCCAAGGTCATTAAAAGGAAGGTTTATAAAAAGGAAAGTGTGTAATACATGGTTTATGAATTAAGTACATGGGTATTGTTTTAAGGTAAGAGCATTTAAGTTAAATATTCAATCCTCGAAATCATTGGTTGTAGCTAGTAGTGAATGTAAGCAGTCAAGTTAAAGGTATTGAACCCATTAAAGGTAACCGCAAATACCATTTATTGACAATAAAACACTTAAACCGCTTGATCAGTTTCTAAAATAATTGAATTACCTGTGATTTTTAGAAACTTTCCTTCGTCATTTTTTTATTATCTTGTTTATATCGAAGACGAAAACAAAATGTTGACTTCACGCAGTAATAATCTAAATATACCAACGTAAAAGCCTCTTGACCGATAATGCTTAAACAGGTATCCCACTTAATAATCGCTGAGCGTTAGTTTACAATTCTGTATTATGAATAAAAACGTCATTTATGGCAATTTTTTTCAAATGTAATTTGATTACTATATATTTTTAACAATTTAACAATGTTATGTAAATCATCACATCGATCACTGGCGATTATTCAAAGTTTAAACACTTCATGAAGATACATTTCATACGGCTTTTTATATTGCGTCTGTATTATAAATAAAACTTTGACATATACAAGTGGAATGAAGTAAGCTATAAAGAACTGAACGAATAAGCAGACGGTTTACTCTTTTTGAGTGATTCAAGAAACAAGTGCTTTCAAAATGTATTCTGTAAAAAGAGTGTTGATAATCATTTTTTTAGTTTTATACATTAATTGGAGTAACAAGAACAGTTGCAGAGATTATCCAAAAGTGCTGATGTGTTTCCAAAGACGGATATATGAACAAAATACCGACAAAGGGGCTAGAAGGATAGGTACGTATCGATGGAAAGAAAATGCCAAAACGATTTCATCGAAAGAAACCACAGATACTTATTGGCCCGAATTTCGTGCTAACATGCATATCACGGTTTCTAGGAGATGTTACGAATGTGTTGGACGCTTGGACATGTTGGATTCTAATCAAACGAATAGAAGTAGAATGACTATGGGACTCGGAACTTCACCAAATACGTTAATGGTAAATAACAATAGAAATGAATTTATTATTTTTGTTAAAGGAACTTTTTCTAAATTGCATATCGCAAGTCAGATTGAAAGCGCAGTAATAATGCTGTGTTTTTGCTACGCTATAAGAATAAATGGACAAAATAGTGCACACATGGACAATGGGGTTAAGTATCTTTTGGACAATACCAGTTCAAAAATAGTGGATATTATACAGGAAGCAAAACGTTTAAAACAGCAAACCACGAAATACCTTTATATGAACTCCTATAAACCTGTTACTCGACAAATAAAATGTTTCCCCTTGCTCAGACAAAATCTGCACATGGAACAGGAATGGAATAGACTCGTTTCTTTCAATAATTTCCCAGAAGACAATTCAGAAATGAGTTTTATTCGACTCTCACAAAGTGGGTTCTTCTACACAGGGGAGAGAGATATTGTCGAATGTTTTAGCTGTGGTGTTAAAAACAACAAGTGGCCACATGAAGTATCAGTTGCTGACACACACAGGAACATATCACCAGACTGTGCGTTTATGACTGGAAAAGATGAGTCAAATATTCCTATTCATCCCGCAGTTAAATCAAATGGAAATGAGTGTAATTCCGCTTGCTCCAGGTCTATTGACGAACATACTGCGTCTTATGATGAGACACATGAACAAGAGACAGCTTTCAAAAATAGCAAATCGGAAAACCACCCAGTGAATCATCGGGAACCAAAAACAGAAATTATTAACACACTTACCAGTAACGCTAAGTATCCTGAATATGCAATAAAACGTCGAAGATATGACACATTTCACACATGGGCGTTTTCGCATATTGTTCCATCACAATCTCTCGTAGAGTGTGGACTTTTTCATACAGGTAATTCTTTTTTATCCATGTGATAATGAACTAATAACTCATAAATAATTGATGTATAATTGTGAAATATATTTTCAGGATGACAATATTTGCCTGTGTTATTTTATTTCATAATTATTTTTTTTCCCGCGCACGGATAGTTTATGTAAGCATTTTTACGTTATTCAACAGAACTAAGTACATATATATATAATATAATAAGAATAATAAGAAATTAAATATATATACAAATATATGAATTTGATTAGGATCGATTGTCTCTATTTTTGTTTCAAAAACCTACATGTTTCAGAAAATATGAAAAAGAACGCGGCTGTTTTCATACTCAAGGATTGTTGACATCATGCTTAGTACCAGTTAAATGTCAAACATGACATAAAAATATTGACTATAGACACATACTTAACACTTTTATATGCCATAAAGACTTAAAGGTTACTGAAGCTGAAGATCTCACACATTTTTCATTCCTGAGTTGTGTCACTACGTTTAATCCAGTGATGAAAACATGTTTTTTTCCGTATAAATTTTCTTAAAATTTGGACAAAATTGTATTTTATCGGAATGAATATATTCCATAATTTTAAGGCGTTTACTATGACACGTTCGAGGTTCTAAACACATTTTGTTTAGTTTAATTATACATAATAACTTAGTATGCTTAGCATTTTCTTCGTTTTAGGGGTTTCAGACTGTGTCCGTTGCTTCTCCTGTGGAGGGGGCATGCGCAACTGGGAACATGGTGACGATCCCTGGATTGAGCACGCACGCTGGTTCCCGAACTGTCAATACGTTAAACAATGCAAAGGTCAGGGATTTATCGATGCGTGTCTTCTGACAAACGGGCTTGCAAGCTTCGGTCACTCAGAAACGGCTGCAAATCAAAGGTATATAGATGAACAAACACTTTTTCCGGAAACTGTATCCGCATCTACAAGTAGCATTGTGCCGATTGGAAATAATGAAAACAGAACCCTGATAAAAGAACTGCAGGAAATGGGATTTTCAGAAAGTTTAATTGACGAAGCGCTGTTGCAGCTATCAAACACCACAGGTACGTGCAATTATTTTTAGAGTCAAAAGGTATTTTTCGTAAAGTTATTGTGCAAAATGACACTTTTTATAAACCAGGTTCATTAAAAACTTAAATTATGTAAATTTATCTAAATGCTTAAGGTGTTTGTGTCTTTTAATGTATATTTTAATTTCGTATTCCAGATTCATTTTTAGCGAGGAAAGAAGAGGTAATAGAGTATTTACTGACATCCCAAAGCAGTACAGCCAATCATGAATCCGAACAGCAGGAACTTTCAGGCTTATTCCGACAATCGGATGAACTCAACTCGAATATCACAGACAGAGAAGGAAGCTCAAGTAACATAGACCGCACGGAGATAAACCAGAAACCTGAAGCAGCATCGAGCAACACATTTAAAGCCGAACAATGCAAAGCAATGAATGGTTTATCTGAAGGTATTTCTATATAAATAGCTTAATACGAAAGAATATCATGACATTTCAAAACAAATACTATATTCTCATGTTTTATTGGCAATTACTAGAATCATTTCCTAAAAGCTAAGAACTTATTTCAGAAACGTATTTTTAAGAGTGTACTCTTAAGACGCCGGCATTGAATTTGCAAGATGATTGAACGCTACAATATTGATTTTCAGTAAAGCAGAAGTTATCCGACGAAAACGAGTTATTGAAACAACAGATGATATGCAAGGTCTGCATGGACAACGACGCCTGCATGGTCTTCCTCCCGTGCGGTCACATGGTGACATGCACTGAATGTGCGCACGCACTCCGAAAATGCGCCATCTGTCGGTCTGTCATTAAAGGCACTGTTAGGACGTTTATGTCGTAGTGCTGCCAAACTACACTATTGGGTCATGTGTCATTAGTACTAATTGCTTAAAGTGTATATAGAAGGGTAATGACTATTCATCATGTTTTTAGCTCACCAGAGCACAAAGTGCTCAGCGTAAGCTATGCCGATAGGTTGATTATCCGTCGCCGTCCGTCCGACCGTCGTCAACATTTTCCTTCAAACCATTTCAACCAAACTTCACAGGAATGTTCCTTGGGTGGTCATCTTCCAGATTTCTTCAATAAAAGTGATTCTATGCAGAACTCTTGTTACCATGGCAACCGAAAGAGAAAACTTCATAAATCTTCATATCTGCAATCACCGGCCCGATTTCTGTATATTTTCTCAAAAATGGTGACCCTGTATCAAATACCTTCACCCATGTTGATTCGTAAAACAATATGTCTGTATATGGACAACTTTGTATATCATCTCCTTAGATTCTACAGGCCCAACTTTAAAATAATTTTACAGAAAGGTTCAGTAGATGAACCTTTTTAAATTTCTTCACCCCATGTTGATTCGTAAAAAACATGACCGCCAGGGGTCGGGTCAACTTTTCACTCTTTGTTTGGAAAATATTCTCCTCCGAGTCCATTGCCCGATTATAAGAATTATTTTACATGAATGTGACCCTCTATCAAACTCCTTCACCCCATGCCGATTCATAAAGAAACATGGTTGCCAGGGCTAGTTACCAATATAATTATTATGTCTATATGGAAAACCTCCATTCCGACCCATTGGCCCGATTTTAAATCTGCTTAATTCATAACATACCAATCTTTTACAAGCTTACTTGCAGACATGTCCATTTGGATATATGATATTATTTATGATATATTTTGGCAGCACCTACCAACTTCTTATTGAAAACAACATATATATTTTTATTTTTATGGATTTGTTTTGAACTTCATATCTATGTATGTATCTGTTTTGTTAATTGTGAATTATATTTATATAAAATAAAATCGTTAACAAGCTATTCGATATTTCATATTGGCCAAGACGTTTTAATAACTGCAAAAAACAACGTTGGTTAAAGGCATTACCAAACTCAATCATTAATAAGTGTTCGATGTAGCCTTTACAAACTAAAAGTACACACACAATAAAATATTATCTAGCTCATTAATTAAAAGTACAAAAGTATAATGATATTAACAGTAAAACTCTCCTCGTCGAAGAAGAGATGTGCTTTAAAAGCAGACAATAGTTAAAAACGCAAACAGACGCAATGATCATTCTGGTGAAGTTTGAATGAAATTGACCAAGCAAACGTTCAGGATAGATAAAAACGGTTTCTATATTGCTTTCTTATATTTTAATTTGGGCTTTCTGGCGGTTATTATCGAAGAACAGTGGCTACGGTTAACTTAGAATGTGACATAGCTGATAGCATACTACACTTCTGGTAACTTTCAAAAGTGAAGTCTGCAAGTGCTACATTTTTGGCTGATTTCTAAAAGAGATAGGAAGCATTGAGATTAACATAGGCTACACGTGTAGCTCTAAGACTTAAAATAATACTGCGACCACATTTGATATGCCAGCAATGTCAAGATGAATAATAATAAATAAATAAAGATAATAATCAAACCACTAAAATTAGCAAACATGAGATTCGTTAATAAAATTTGTAAATATGACTCAGATAAGACTGAATACAGTTTTTCGCTTTTGATCAGTCTTTTCCCCGTCAAAAGGTAGACGTTTTCTTTCAAATTGGCGTCACATGTAGATCTTTTCGCTTAACTTATATAAGTCATTTTAATATCTGCTATAGGGCGCTGATTAAACAAGTATGCGTAAAACGCGCCTAGTGCCATATACGGTTGAGCGGTCAAGTGTACAATTCCTGTGTTTAGAAATCCATTTGCTATCGATAATCGAATGGAATCGAAACAAGCATTTCGATGATCTATCGGACAATAATGGAAATAGGATAATATCATTTTGAAATATAATCTTTATACTTCTTTATACGAAGTATCATCATGATAATGTAATTGGTTTACCATGGAATCAGTAAATGTGATACTAAAGTCAGGCTTTTTGTAACAGTTAGTAAATGTCCATAAACCTTAACTGTCTTTCATAACTTACTGAAATAATATAACGACAAAGCACGCACATTATTGTGGCACATCAGTTGCAAAATGATGCACACCGCATCAAAAAAGTTACTGATCCATGTAAATGGCATATTTAATAGTTGTGTGATTTCAATGATCATTGAACATTAAACAAACTATACAGATTAATTTCATAAGACAAAAAAGTAAATTATAAACGATATTAAAACAGGGTTCATGAGCAGAATGCATCGAGACAGGATCCCCGGGAATGGCAGGTGCGGTTACACTATACTCTGGTGACAAATTATAAAAAAGGCTTCAAGACGCCTCCATTGTGGAATAGATAAATGAACTCGACGACGATTTACTGGAAAGAAAAATAACATTTACTAGACCTTAACCGCATAACGAAAACACATTGATACCGGAAGTTATATAAACGACATTGATTTTGGACAACCACAATGATTGTCGCCGACAGGACCTTGTCAGCGATGATTTAAAGATTGTACCTTGATTAGGATTTTTCCTTTCAAAATACGGCTATTGGTTGTGAGGAGTGTAGTCATGCGAGTGGTGATGATGAAGAAGAGTTGCAGTTATATGAGCAAATACCAGCTATACCAGTGAGGAATCCTTTCGTGATTTTGGAAAACGATGGGAGTGGCGGGAAAATCATCAGGATGACATAGAGAAAGGTGAGTCTAGCAGTGATAGCTTTGCCAGTTTGCCTTCGAATGTGAAGTTGAATGGCATTATTAAAAAAAATAATAAGCACTTTGATAATATAACATATGAACAGGACGAACAGCATGCATGCAGAAAGGATGTGAAGAACGCTCACAAACGTTGAAGGGAGCTCGAAACACGTATTTGAGATCATGAACAAATGTATGATAGGCAAATGATATAACAATGTTTCTGAGTTATAGATATATTGACTGTAAATGAATAACGCGAAAACACATGTTAGTCTATGGCATTACGAAAGAAACTGGCATGTAAAGAAAGACGCAAAACGCAATTTGTTCCTTGTTTTTTGTAGACTGAGCAACATCTGGATAGTGACGATACTGTATAGATAGTGCATCTAGAACGGAAGCAGAAATAGGGAAAATGATTATATGAAAGCATACCTTCTGAAAACCGGCATATTTAGGATTGATAGAAAATATTCTGAGGAATATATCAAAAACGCGACGGACAATGTGTGAAAAACGAATTTCTAGACGGGTTCGAAGTATATGGCAAACATCGATGGAACAATTAAGTGCCGGTTAGGAAGTATCAACAACATTCTTTAAGGTTTAGAAATCAGCAGGTCGATGTTATATTTGAATGAAATAATCGTGGTTGGTGACAAAATCAGAGACAGAGAACCGCCCCTAAACAAAAAACAAACACGCCCACCTAGATGTAAACATTTGGGATGAAAGTATGTCGAGGTAATATGACCAAGTTGATTAATAATGTGCACGAAGTATACGAAAAATTAACTGTGAATAGCATGGACAATACATGTAGTATACCCATTCTGAAAGACAAGAATTAAATTATCCCCGAAATCGGCTAAAATTAATGTGGACAAAAACACACAGCTCAACTCTTGAAAACCATGCAACGCATTCAACTATATCAAAACCCCACATAATCAATGGAAAACCAACTGTATCTGGCAAAAAACCCCAACAAAATATGATGTTATTGTTGACAAAAAGTGTGAGTATTGTGCAACTGTCACAGGGATCCCAGAAAAATACTTTGCGTGATATATTCAAGGGCACAAGAAACAGGACAAGGTTTCACATGTGGTAATAGATACAATCAATCAGAAGCCAGTCGCCAAGATGTAGGACAGTGATGAGGTCAAGAGGGAAGTGAACGTGTGTTTACTTAATGTACAAGGTAAACAATACAATACACTTGATTGAATGTTTTTAACAGAAATTATATTCTTTTAGTCACTGAACATTGGTAAAATGACTTTTGAGTATGAGGTTGGCAATTGTTCTGCATATATTCGTCATAGAAAAAAGTTAATCAAAGTACCGAAAGTACTGCTGGAAGGTGATTTGTCTCTTTCTCTTTCGTTTTTGCCAGTATTTTATTCATACCATGAAATCATTCCTATACTGATTTAAAGCTTTATAAACGCTTCTAAATAAAATAGACGCTATTTAACTTATGAATAATTTATAGTTTGCTTATAAATATAGTTTGTTATGTTCTTAAATTACATATGACATACTAAATGTAATTCAAATGGAGGTTTCCCTGTGCGCATTTTATATTCATTCCATCTGTAACTTTTTCCAAATGCCTCAAAAACTTATTGGATATGACATATTCATATATGACTAATTTTTTGTATCTCATAATAGCGGAATACTGTGGTAAAAGCATAAATCTGAATAATTGATTGTGTTTATGCTGTAGCAAACAGTAGACTTAGTCTCAAGAACTACATATCTTTACGGCCAAAATGTCTTGAACTGTTCAAAAATGGTTTACTTCTCTTCAAAATTCTGCATATTTAAAACAATTTAATCAAACTGAGCCAATGCACTGTGTAGCTTTGTGTGATAGTTACAAGCCTGTTATTGCATATTTGCCTACGATCACTTTTGTTCACATGAAAACAATCAAGATGAAAATAAAACACGTCCTCGTAAAAATATTAAAAAAATGAGATGTTTTGATAAAATTTGTAAATTTGGCTCAAATAAAACTGACTTTTGTGTTGTGCTTGAAACAGAGAGCCCCAGAGACAAAAACAAACACACCCACCCAGATGTAAACATTTGGTTTGAACGTGTGTCAAGGTACATGCGTAAGGTTTTATAATGTACACGAAGTAAACGAGGTATAAACTGTTAAGTTAAAAAGTAAACAAGAAACGCAGCAATGCGACAAAACCATTTTTTTTTTAATGATTGACTTCAGCCTTTGATGTGAGATTCAGTTTCAACTGTTTTCTTTCATCTTTTTAGGTAACATCGATCTTGACCTACGAGGCCCCAAACGCAATCCCATTTATGTCCTCCATATACGTTTTCTAGAGACCAAGTTATATATTCATTATAATATCTTAACCCTAACTTAAGTTTTCCAGTACTAAAAGTTTTCTATTTTTAGCAGCAGTGTCATTGACCTTCATCACAGGGGCCCCAAAAGCAATCCCATAAAAGGTCTCTTTAAACTCTTCCTATATATCAAGACTGGTGAGTGTATGTCAATTCTTACTAAAATTATTTGCTACCGTTCGTGAGTTTTACGCATCCTCCCACCGGCTCGCCCGAACATCGATTAATATCATTCTTATAACCACAATGCGAAAATATTTTGCCTGGCAAAAAAACCAAATAATTGTCAATGAAATGAAGGGTATATTTAACATTAGGATTAACACAATACTTTCCGGTAGATACTGGGATCGTTATTCAGTATAGAAGTAACAAACAAGTGGTATTCATTTTGGAATACCATTACATTGGCTTTTTTCTATTATTATATCATCGTAGCTAGTTCAAAAAATACAAATGCAAATCTAAATCTCCTGTTTCGTTCCATACCATGCATTCAATGCTGAGCGTTTTTAGCAAACCAAATGTTCATCATTGTGATTGTGCAACTTGACGTTCGCCCTCCGGGAACTGCATTCCATGTTTGTTTCTAAGAGTAAATGGAGTTGTTTCCGCGTACATTGGCTGCATTTGGCTTGACCCCGCCGTGTGTTCAATTACGACTTAAAGTTTATTGAAATGTCATGAGTAAATCTAGCCACCAGCAGAGCCGAAAAGCTAGGGATATGATAAAAGGAGATCCGAATGGAATACTTTTCGCATATTTCCACTGTACTTTAACGTACTGAAATTAAGCACGGCTACACGGGTTACAATTTTCCTGGCTCAGTACTGAGTAATCCATATTATTATATCCCACCCTCTAATGCTAAGCACCAGATATTGGACCAACTGGTACCATTTTATAACGTCCGTTGGTATGACGCAGTCTGAGACTGAACCCATGACCTTCGGTATCAAGGCGGAAGCATAACCACTGCGCTTTGTTGTGAAGGTGACTAAATTTTGACTCGCGCTTGAGCGAGGACCATTCTGTGATTGTTTTTCGGGATCCCTTATCTCAAAGTATAGAAACATATTGACTATATATTTTAGTGTATATGAGCAACGCGTTATACGTTGGTGTTTGTGGTGTAAGATTTCGACTCCGATCAGGGCCATACACGTGCAAACACTATTCTACTCTTCTCCAATCGAAAGCGGTTCGTTAGCTAGTTGCAATCACCGAACCGTCCACTTCAAAATCAGGTTTAAAAGAGGTGGAATTCTTTGGTATTCACGGAAAAACAAGCGTTATCATAAGTACCGTTTCATAAAGGTTTTGCTTTATTAGACCAGGAGCGGTCATTTTGTGGATCCGTCCCCTAAAGCGGTTCAGGGCGAATGATGAATAATATTGATGTTGATGTTTATTGTTTCTAAGCGTTTTGACGAGTTCATGAATGTATGGACGCGCAAGTGTTTTAAACGTCATAATAAAGTATCATGTTATAGAAGTTACTGCCCATCCCGGTTGCGTTAAGATTTTAGCAGCGTTATAGATACAAAGACATATAATGTTGTTTAATAACATAGAAAACCAGTAATATTTTTTTTACAAATGTTCACCTTTTGAAAATATGTTGTCTTTTGTTTCTTAGAGTTTCTTAGAATTGATGAAGGTATGCACGGACCCTCTTGAAGCCGTCGTTACGCCATCACGCTTTTGACAAGTTTTCAATTTCACATTTGTGAATTGTTCTTGCTGTAATATTTAAAAAAATGTGCAAAGACATAATTTAGTTCTGGAAAGCCCTTGTTTTTATTCCCGGAAGACAATAAGTATGTTTAATGTTACAGGTTTGTTTTTGTTGTTTTCTAGTTTATTATGGTCTACCTTTACTTATTGGCTGAATTTTAGATTGACCCCTCCCGAATCCATGTATATCTGTCAAAGTCAACTCTAAGGACAGATTACACCAATAGGAAGTGACTTCTCAGTATTGCATGTGTCTCTGCATTTATTTACATATGGCACTGTATCAAAGCATGGCTATACCATATAAGGACTTGGGCTCCTAAAATGTTAGTGCTGAAGTGCTGGATCTACTTGGTCTTCATTTTTGGTTGATTTATTTCACTTCATAAGGTACACTCATTCGTCGGTTCTGCGGCACGCTATCTAATACATACTGTGTACATTCAATCAATTTATCTCATATTGGGAAATGTAACTTCTTCTCTGTCCGTACAAAACGTTTAATAACACGATTGCACTCTTCTTCCAATATATATTGCAAGGGGTCATTGAAATCTGCAAGTTAGTGTATCTTTGCATTTAAATATGTCAATTCATTAAAGAATATATAAACCAATTAGTTTGTGGTATATAATCTATATCCAAGATAAAGACATCTATTATGTGTTGAAATAGTTAGATTATGTTAGTTCACCTTACTTAAACATATTTAGAATATAATCAGTGTCCTTTGAAACTCTGACAATATATAGAAGAAACGTGTTGTACTTTGGCAATTATTTTGTATATAGGTCAGAATCTTCCATAACTTAAATCTAGGTTTACTTGACTATCAGACATCAACATAATAAAATGTTAAGAGTCAAAGTGTCATATGATTAGCACTAGAACAATTATGTGAATGACTTTTAGTAAGTGTATGATAAATATTCTATAATCCGTGTTTAAAAGGATACGAGTTAAAGAAACGTATTTGAACAGTTATGTTTTTGATATTATCGAAACAAGCAGTACTCATTGCGAGAGAAGATCCATATTCGAAATTCCCGAGGGTGACCCAAATTCAGGGTCCATATTTGCTACAACTGCTCTTGAGTCTTAGTATGAAAAGCAACTACTGACTATATTTAATGTCATTATAATTTTGAAATACCATAAACATAAACAATCTTCCCTGTTTGTGTTTATTGTGAAGAGTGTACGTACCTGAAGACTGTGACAGGCATCCATTTAAAATACTTATGTAATGGTTTTGTAGCCGGGTCGAGTTGACAATGTCAACATCTAGTTGGTTTATGCCTGTTAAAGTATATTTTTCAATCAAGTTTCCATCCAGAGTCATTATCAGTCGTGGTGGTAATCGATCGGGTTTCATCTTTTTCTATTGCAATTAGCTTTGTTTTATGTACGTCCCATTTGTAGTGGATTTATTCGGTTTCGAAGTAAATCGTAATATTTATTTGCCACTTTCAAAATGATAGCCAATTGGTATTCTTTGTATCTTAAATATTTCCCTTATGTAACAGTTCTTGTATGCCTTTTTGTAGTTGGCGCATTTGTTGCTTAGAGAGTGAGACAAGGTACATGACTACTCTACGAGCTATGGAGCCTGAAGTGATGTTCTTTTTCCTTTTGTGTTATTTGATTTAGGTTAGTCATATTGAGTATGTTCAGAATGCTGTAAACCTGTAAACATGTAACATAGCAAGACTTGAATAATGCAGATTTTCTTATTTGGTGATACTGACAATGCTTTTCGTCACGAACATTCATACACAGGACCTTCCATCCCAAGCGTTAAATTTAATGATAAGTGGTTTCACCATATTCAGAGTGAAGAATCACGTGACTTAAAGTGGTTCACACATGGGTCACCATGGGTCACAACCGATGTAAACATTTCAACTAAAGTTGAAGTTTTGCCCAAATATTGCATCCTTAAAACAAAAGCAAATCTAATATATTGTGTAAAATGTGTAGAATAAGAAAATAACATTGTCTTTTATAGGCTAAGAGTGTTTTTTTCATATATTTTTTGTCAAAAAGTTTTTTTATAATTCACGTACTAATTTGTTTGTTAATACGGTCATATTTTAAACTTAGATAAAGTTTAATTGAATTTAAAGACAAAGACTAATCAGAATAGAGACGTTTGAGCTTAGTTTCACAAACAAAAAAGAGTCTCAAATATTTCACTAATTATCTAAACTACTCGGAAAAAATCGGCCTGATGCCGGCGAAAACCATATGGTTCACGAGCAGGAACGTATTTACACGAGAGTCTTTCCTGTCGTGATATTCATCGCATAGGGTCGGCGTCTACATCAACTAGCAAGATGCAGGAAGTGCCGCGACCTTGGCAACATTCTTGGGTCACAGGTATTCCGGCGATGGTTCCGTTGCGTATTGCATTGAAATGCAGTTCACGTAAACAACATCTCTACTGCGCGTAGTCACGTAGGGAATGATGATACCTAAACGGCAATACCGGTCCCGACCACCACGCATTTGCGGTTCCGGAGATATCGTCGGCACCAACTTCCCATTATAAGGTATGGCAAAAACCGCTGAAAAATACGTTTTGGACGCACTTTGCGGCCTTAAAAACGGTGACGGAATAACGTCCAAGGCACACCGAAACTCGCGTCACGTAGGTAGAAGAAAACCCTACACAGCAAAATTGGTTCCAATTTCCTTACGTGCAGGGATGTTTAGCTATCTTCGAGGCAAGGTACTCGCTTGAACGTTATTTTCGAGCCGTTTGGAAACGTGTACGCTTAAGGAAACGTTGATACCGGCAGGTCAGATATTCATCGACGGTCGCCATGTAGGGAATGGAGATTCATTAACGGCAATAACGGTCCCGACCACCCCGCTTTTGTGGTTCCGGAGATATCATCGGCAATAACTTCCCATTGTAAGGTGTGGCAAATTCTGCAGAAAAAAGTACGTTTTTGACGCACTTTACGGCCTTAGGAACAGGTGACCGAATAAAGTCCAAGGCACACCGAAATTTTCCGTCACGTAGGTATTAGAAAACCCTACACAGCAAAATTGGTCCCAACTTCCGCACGTGCTAAGCTATCTTCGATGGAAAGAACCCCATTGTACGGTATTTTCGCGCCATTTTGATCGTACCCCATTGTACGGTATTTTCGCGCCATTTTGATCGTACCCCATTGTACGGTATTTTCGCGCCATTTTGATCGTACCCCATTGTACGGTATTTTCGCGCCATTTTGATCGTACCCCATTGTACGGTATTTTCGCGCCATTTTGATCGTAAATGAGAAACTTGTACGCGTTAGAAAACGTTGACGCCGGCACGTCAGAGATGCGCCGAAGGTCGCGTCACGTAGGAATTGGAGCTACCTTAACGGCTATACCGGCCCCGACCGCCCCCCCCCCCCATTGTTGTTCTGGAGATATCGTCGGAACCAACTTTACATTATATGGTATGGCAAAAAACGCAGAAAAAAGTACGTTTTGGACGCTCTTTGCGGGCTTAGAAACCGGTGGCCGAATAACATCCCAGGCAAAACGAAAAGGTGCCGACGGTCGCGTCACGTAGAGAATGGAGAAACGGCAAAACCGGTCCCAACCGCCCCGTATTTGTGGTTCGGCAGATACGTTGGTATTAACTTCCCATTATAGGGTATGGCAAAATCAGCTGAAAAAGTATGTTTTTGACGCACTTTGCGGCCTTAGAAACCGCTGACCAAATAACGTCCCAGGCACACAAAAAATTGCGTCACGTAGGTATTAGAAAACCCTAAACAGCAAAATAAGTCCCAATTTCCGCACCTGCAGGGATGCTTAGCTATGTTCGACGCAAGGTACCCCATTGTACGGTATTTTCGCGCTATTATGATCGTAAACGAAAAAATTGCTCGTGTTAGGAAACGTTGCCGCCGGCACGTCAGAGATGCGCCGATGGTTGCGTCACGTAGGGAATGGAGATACCTTAACGGCAATACCGGTCCTGACCGCCCCGCATTTGTGGATCCGGAGATATTGTCGGCACTAACTTCCCATTATAAGGTAGTCAAAAACCGCTTAAAAGGTACGTTTTTGACGCACTTTGCGGCCTTAGAAACCGGTGACCGAATAACGTCCCAGGCACTCCGAAACGTAGACGCTGGCACGTCAGAGATGCGCCGACGGCTTGTGTTTTTTGTGTGTTTTATGTCTTTGGCGTTTACCCTGTGCCATAAAACGGGGTTAATATTTAAATGTTTAAATTTTGTTTTAAGCTATCTACTCGCCTTGCCAATATGCTTTCTCAAAAGAGATGTCGAGCCCTGTTTGTAAACTAAATTGTAAACTAAATAAATCAAGCAGGTTTTACAGACAGCCAGACCCTGTGTGTTAATGTCCATGCCCCTGGCGCTGTAGTAGGCGATAAAACGGCCATACTTGTTGAGAGGTTCCAGTGCTGGTGTGGTGTTTTACACTCAAGTTTTACCCGACCCAGTATCATAAAAAGGAACTCTTACCCAGACGCTTGGTTATTAATTTTACCCGAGTTACTCGGATATTTTCGGATTTCGGTTGCCGCTCTAAACTGTATCACATTTTTATTTTGATACAGCTATTGTTTCCAATCTTATCGCTGTAAAGAAGCTTTACAATTAACCCATAAAATCCAATCAAGCCCTGGTCTGATAATGATTTCAAAATTGCGTGAAATAACAATCAAATTTTAAAAATAAATGGACGTGTTTGATATTGAATGTTGAATGGAGTATGCAATACAGTTCTTTATACGCCCGTTTTCAGAAAATCAATTGACTTCACGATTTGAAATCATTTATGTTTCTATGTTTTCAATTTACATATTTGTATGTATAGAATAATTGTAGATTAGGTTAAAAGAGAAATTCTTATTTAAAATCAATACATAGACATGTATAAAAACATAAACTTTGACTGATAAACCTTGAACTACTTACTAAATAATTCATTTATGGAAAATATTAATTAATAAAAACAAGATTGTAACCGTGTTTTTAATAATAGAAATTGCAAAATATTAAATGTGAAGGCTAAAAGATTTACTGTGATCTACTATAGTTTTATAAGGTAGAAATACCGTGCTTTATTCTCATTCATTTCTAATTCACTTCGGTATCCTCCATAAGAACCATTGTATTGATTTTGACATTTATTCATTCTTTTTGAAATATTAAAACAATATTATTAATTGTGGTAAATCTTATAAGGAGTAAGAGTGCATCTTTAAATAATACACAGTTGAGAAAAACGAATTTATTATTATTTTCATATTTAATTGTGTTAGAGCGGCATATTAAAGAACTAACGCAAATAATGTAATGACATCCGATAACTTTATTGTACGATCATACTCTTACAAATTTACGAAACAATAGAAACCAGTAGATGCCACAATAGAGATATCTATCCAAAAATCACTGAAATACAAAAAAAGGCAGTTAGCATGTGTTTTTTTCCCAACAAACCATAAATTAAACATGAATAGAGATTTCCCAATTACCGCTCATACAGTGAATTAAGCCATCATCACAATCAAAAGAGGCCCCGCACGTCGCGTGTGGCAAAATAAAACGCAATTTCTCCCGTCAATGCCCATCTTATTCTTGTATTCATGTCAGGCACTGTAAACTGTAAGACATACTCAGGCACTGTACACGGTAAGGCTAACTCAGGCACTGTACACTTAAGACTAACTCAGGCACTCTACACTGTAAGACTAACTCAGACACTGTGCACTCTAAGACTAACTCATGCACTGTACACAGGTAGACTAACTCATGCACTGTACTCAGTAAGACTAACTCAGGCACTCTACACTGTAAGACTAACTCAGGTACTCTACACTGTAAGACTAACTCAGGCACTGTACACTGTAAGACTAACTCAGGCACTGTACACTGTAAGACTAACTCAGGCACTCTACACGATAAGACTAACTCAGGCAATGTACACTGTAAGACTAACTCAGCTACTGTACACTGTAAGACTAACTCAGCCACTGTACACTGTAAGACTAACTCAGCCACTGTACACTGTAAGACTAACTCAGGCACTCTACACTGTAAGACTAACTCAGGCACTGTACACTGTAAGACTAACTCAGCCACTGTACACTGTAAGACTAACTCAGGCACTGTACACTGTATGGCAAACTAAGGCTCTGTACACTGTTAGACTAACTCTGGCAATGTACACTGTTAGGCTTAATGAGGCACTGTACACTGTAAGACTTACTCAGGCACGTACACTGTAAGACTTACTCAGGCACGGTACACTGTAAGACTTACTCAGGCACGGTACACTGTAAGACTTACTCAGGCACGGTACACTGTAAGACTTACTCAGGCACTGAACACTGTAATGCTTACCCAGACACTGTACAATGCAAGGCTTTCTCAGGCACTGAACACTGTAATGCTAACTGAGGCACTGTACACTGTAAGACTAACTGAGGCTAAATAGACTGTAAGACTAACTGAGGCACTGTACAATGTAAGACTAACTCAGGCACTGTACGCTGTAAGACTAACTTAGGCACTGTACACTGTAAGACTAACTCAGGCACTGTCCACTGTAAGACTTTCTCAGGCATTGAACACTGTAGTGCTTACTCAGACGCTGTACAATGCAAGGCTTTCTCATGCACTGAACACTGTAATGCTAACTCAGACACTGTACAATGCAAGGCTTTCTCAGGCGCTGAACACTGTAGTGCTTACTCAAGACACTGTACAATGCAAGGCTTTCTCATGCACTGACCACTGTAATGCTAACTCGGACGCTGTACACTATAAAACTTTCGCAGACTCTGAACACTGTAATGCTAATTAATACGCTGTACACTATAAAGCTTTCGCAGACTCTGAACACTGATACGCTAACTCAGGGTCGGTTCTGTGTTAGACAAACTCAGACACTTGACACTGTAACACTACCTCAGACAATCTACACTGTAAGGCTACCCAAGGCACTGTTTATTGAAGGGCTAACCCAGACACTTTACACTGTAAGGCTGCCTCAGGGACTGTTTACTGTAAGGATACTCTAGACAATGAATATTGTAAGAGTACTCAGGAACGTTGTAAAATAAGGCTACCTAAGACACTGTACACTCTTAGGCTTAAACACTTAGCATTCAAAGCCTAGCTATTAGTAAGGGGGAAACTGTTTTCTACTTGGACGTGCTTTAAACGTTAATCATATACGTATATACTATCGGCAGATGATCAGACTGTTATGTTTTCTTACTGTGACATAAGCCGCAATAGTTCGCGCAGTTGTAGATAGCCCAGGATCGATAATTGGGGTCGGAACAGACGGTCAGTGGATATGCCGCGCAATCGCCAAGGTGGTCAGTGCACAAGTTTGCACCTATAACAGAAACAATGATCTGATGAGCTTAAATGGCCAAAGTGGCAACACTACATTTTTTTTAAAAAAATGTGTTGAGTTCTGACATTAAGTGTCTCTCGTTGGGTTTCTATTGGGAGGTATGAGCTTTTTTAACGTCTGTCCGAGCCTATTTGCTGCGTTATGCCGGTTCAGTTGAAAATGGAATTTACAGCCTTAAATGGAGATTTTTTACTCTCATCATTTTATCAGGTTTGCAGAGATTAATTTAGCCCTTAAAAGTGGATGTGTCGTAACGATGAATGACATCTACGAACAATTGGGGAGAAGAGGTCAGCGCCTCTAGCCTATGAACAAGATCATATTGTTTAGACATCAGGGCTTATAGAGCTTTTTGCCCTTGTACGTTCAATGTCATTATTTCATTTATAGACACGATAAAGTGTTTTCAATAACATAATTTTCGTTTACCCCCCCCCCCAAAAAAAAAACAAAAACAAAAAAACAATAACAACAAAAAAACCCCCCAAAACAACAACAACAACTTTCAACATAGGTAAGTGTTTGTTAATATGCATTTATCAATTAAAATGCGGTCAGTTTCATTATATTTTCCAACCGTCTGTAAACCAAACACTTATTGATGTGTACACTAACAGTAATTTTAAACGGTTGTAATTTGAGGGCCTCCCAGAGTGCAAAAGTCGTTTGAAGGACAAAAACAAAAATGTTTAAAAAACATTTTTTACTTAGCTTTGAGGTTCAATATTTAGCAAGCACAATACACATGTGTAGGTGTAATTAGGAGTTGAGCAAATTCTACGAAATAATATTTTATCAGAATTTCGTAAAAAGTGCATTTGCTTTTTTTCGCAAATGTCTTTACACAAAATGAATATGTTTTGAGTCACAATTGTCAATACTTCAAAATCATTTTTTTTTGACCACCCCACCCACTTTTGTACTGTGGAAGGCCCTTTACCGATATCTTTAAAATAAAATTAATAAATTCAAACTGCCGTCATCACAACCTGAGTTGTTGTTTTATAGAAAATAATTTCAGAAAAAAACTACAACAATAATTTGGCAAACATATTTATATTTATACACGTTTCCGATCCAGCGATTTTAGTTCTATTTCCCGATTGCGTTGGCAAATCATTCACTGCGATGTTTTATGTACGTGTCCCTGATCCGATCTCCTCATATATATATATATATATATATATATATATATATATATATATATATATATATATATATATATATATATATATATATATATATATATATACATATATATACATTGTTTATATTATTATAAATAATAAAAACGGATATTGTAATATATATAAAATACTTGTGTTCATCGGAGCATTTTATATGTAATGAAATATTTTCGTTTAAAATAATGTATACAACTGATTCAATTTCAAGTTAAAATTATCTACAAGTTATTTTTAAATTATTGTGTTTTAATTACGCTTCACACACACACACAAATCCAACTATGTACAGGCATAATTAACATTTTTGAAAACGTGGAAAAAAATGATTGTTGACTTACCTACAACATACTGAAGCTGTAAAATTACAACTAAGACGGTGAGAAAAAGAGTATGCATCTCTGTGTGTGGTTCTATAATGTCAGTACGCCGCAACAAACGGTCACACATATAGCCTGTCCTTAATGAGGTCAATAAAAGGTTTGATAACGGACGGTAAGCAGAGACAAGGTTACTCAATACAATAACCCAATTTCTGAAGTACAAAGATAGCATACTATAATACTTTAAAGAATCTTAGTCGATACTAAAAAAATGTGTTATTATTTTCTTATTTTAATATATTTTTTCCTTCAGTTTTATTCACTTAAATACAAACTCTAAAAATATAATTCCCGGTTCATGGTCTCTAACCAGTATAACCACAGACCGTTTAAAGTTCCTACCAAATACTAGTTGACGCGAATTTCCTATCTTCACCATTTTCAAGAATGCTATCTTGTTTCCTTAGATAAATATTTTCACAGTTTCTACATTACATTCGACATTTTTCCGCATACGTTACATGCAACATTAACACAGTTTCTACTTTACATGTCACATTTACACAGCTTCGACTTTACATGTCACATTTACACAGTTTATACTTTACATGTCACATTTACATAGTTTCTACTTTACATGTCACATTTACACAGTTTCTACTTTACATGCAACATTTACACAGCTTCGACTTTACATGTCACATTTACACAGTTTCTACTTTACATGCAACATTTACACAGCTTTTACTTAAACTACTACAGCTACCCTCGGGATTTTAATTGTTGATACTGATTTCTAGCACGTTGAGTTCTGCTCACGATGAGTATATCAGGTTACTTAAATCTTAGTCTGAAAGGGAAATCAGGCGTGAAACGTTCAAAAACGACACATTCCAACTTGTTTTGATTTGTTTTTTTTTGCTTTTATAGTACGATGAAAATAGCGGTACATAAGTACAACCGACCCTAGACATCGACCCTATAAGAACTGACAGGAATGTTGTAATTCGGCCTATATTTTGTAAATAGGTCAGACTATTTTATAACGTAAACCTGTGTTTATGATAAAGACTGAAATCTTTCAATTTGATTTTGACCCCGGCACATAATGATCATGGACAAAACACGGGACTTGATTGGGTTCGAAATCATCAGAAACTGTAATGTTTGGTTATGTGTTGCAACTCCTTATTGAAGTTGTCAAATTACCTGCTTTACTGAGGCAATGAATATAACGTTATTTGCACGATGGTAACAACTATCATGATCATTGAAAACCGTTTAATCAACAGCCGAAAACATGGACAAAAATAGAGTCTTAGGTTAACATTTATTTATTATTAGGAATAAGTAATTCATTATTATAACACAGGTTTGAAAAAAATCCGAGTATTTGTTTTTAACACTTATGTGTACACTTGTACCTTATGACACAAATCTTGTAATTTAATCAGCATTTTTTGTTTGCTTTGTTTTTAGTTTAATTATAAGGGAACCATTTATTTCATCCTGATTTAAAGGGAATTTAAATTACTAGTTTTTATTGTTAAGGTAGAGAGTTTTATCTACCGATTTAATTATTTTCTTGGCTGACCACTATACTTGAATACAACTGTACTTCCAACTAGATAGGACTGTTTGATTGGTCAGTTTGACCGCAACATAGTAGATCATATAGAATTGACGGAGAATAGGTTTTAGAGGGATAACTACACTTTCAGTTGAACGGACAAGTTGTTGGGCGGCTTGTAAAGCGCTGGTCTTGGTGAAGTGGGATGGGCTGTGAAGTAATGATTTATAAAACACCTGACACCAGGGTTACTTTGGGGTACTTTGGGCGATTAGGGAATACGGCTAGCAGGGACGTAACAAACACTTGTGGGAGTTCGTTCTTCCGGTCTGTGTGGGCGGAACGTCAGCGTAGAGCATAATGTCGATGTTGAAGGTTTTGGTTAGTCACATTAGAATCAGTGGCAGGTGACGCTGTGTGGTCGTCGGTTATGCCAGTTTCTATGGACGTTAAAATTGTTTGACGTCGATCACACAGCGTCACGGACTCCACAGTACACGTCCTTCGATGTGTACAATTGAGTCCATGACGCTGTGTGATCGTCTGTGCGGTCGGTTGGGTATCCGTGCGCGTCGCCATTCGTGTGACATCGGAGTATGGGAATAGGGGCTGCTGTGTGATCGTCGTTGGTTAGTTTCTTGACGCCGGAGTGTTAGTAAACCTTGTTATCATTCAGGCCTGTTTCGGCATTATATGCTGCTTGTTAACTATACCAGGATCTACCATATTAAGTACTAAAAAACTGACTTAAATCACATCTCTACACTGAAGAACAATTTACTACAAAAGGAAGCATAATTATTGTTTTGAATGACTGTAGCATTTAATTTCTTTCGTATTTTTAATACATATGTACATAACTGTATGATAAAATATTTTAACAATAATTTCATTGTTGAAAACATTATTGTTTGGGTTGTTTGTGTACCTTCATAATTAATTGGACTGCCCCCGATTTGCGCTATTCCTGACCTTTGACACCTTATCATAGTTAGTGTTCACTTTATTCTATAATGAGCTCGATCTGGTTTGGTCCACTATAACAGATGTACAATAGATATTATGCCGTACAGTTAAAGTCAACTGTATGTAATATTTGTACCTAAAAAAAACAAAATTTTGATATTTAATGCGACAGTTTGGCGAGGGCGGCATCATGAGCGTTTCGTGAAATATTAGTTAACTCGTGCAGCGCAAACTTGTTTTCCATGTTCATTCAAATAATCAGCAAAAAGTGTGATTTGAAACATCTAATTTATAAATAAGTTTGATGACCTAATCCTCTTGATCAATTAAATTAAGTCACTTAAAATGTTCACAAAGTACAAGTCGCACACAAAGTATGGCACAAAGTGTCACCGAAAGAGAGCAATTTCATTCACAGAGGTATGAGCGGTTGTAGCCTTCTTGAAATACTTAATCTTCCTCGTCTTAACGAGAACATGTCTATGTTTATATACTGCTAAAAATGTGAAGAGTGCTGCTTCTTAGAAAATTCAAAAAAGAAATTGTTTGTGTTTGCTAGAAAAGCCTTCAAAGAGGATTTTTCAGTGGTCTACCAGATATACCTTTGTGTCACACACTATCTGCTAGAGCAATGTCTCTAAATTATGGAAATAATTGTTGGACCGGAGTATGGTCCTGCAAAAAAATATGTTTGGTGGTTTCCATGGGTAACGGGTGAACCACATGTAAATTCTGATAAATGAATCAAATATGGGTATATTCATTTTAATAGAAATTACCATATTCATTTGTCGAACAGTTAAAGCGTTGAAATTGTTGTGTTATACTTATTGTCCATTGTTGTTGAAAGTCCGTCCACTCAAGGTTAAGGTCAAGGTTAAAATGTTCAATTAACTTTCAATTTAAGCTTATTGAATGTCCTAAACGAGATAGAAAAAAAATAGTAAAAGTCAAACTCAAGGCATTAAGTTATTGCACAAAATGCTCATTTGCTTATATAGTCATATATTTTTTTATTTATCAAGTTGTACTAAGTTTAAGTCTGATACAGATTTAAAAAAACAATCACTTCCGACAAATTCACTAAAAAAACACGGACTAATGGGGTACTACCGCTATCAAGAGTTGTCTCGTAAATTTACAAGAGTTGCGCCGTCTGATTATACGGGCACCTGCTTTGCCTAGTTCCGGTTTTAAAATCAAAACAGAAGCGAAGAGAAGAAAATCAATACCTTAACAAATAATAGGTTTAAAGCGATAATTCTGCTATCTCACAACGGTAAAAACTATCAAACAATGAAAACAACTACAACGTGAGTATTGTCCGTGTGTCTTTAATGTTAAATCGCAATACACGGAGTGATTTACGAATGTTTTGAACAAGTCGGACAAACTCGGACATTTTCGATCCATAAAATTACCGGAATCCACCTAATTCCGGAATCCACCGGAATGTACCAAAATCTATCTGAATCTCCCGGAATCCCCTTTGAATTACTAAAATATATTAACTTCAATACTGTTTCAAGTATTTTAAAGCTTGATCATTTGTAATATATTAGAAGTATGAAGCTATATATATCCATTAATTGAAAGTGACCAGGATTCCGTTTTTGCAGGTCGGATTGCCGATTTTAATGATATGACCAAACTATCAGAATCCCCTTTGAAATTAACAAGAGATGTTTGTCAAACATAATGCCCCCCCCCCCCCCGAGCGCCATGTTGTCAGGATTATATTTTCAATTGAATGAAATATGCATGGACCGAAATGACAGCTGATTTGTCACTGACATTGGATGCTGTTGATGCCGTTATTAAGATTATGACCATTCAAAGATTGAGGATAGAGTGTGTTATGACCATGACCTTTGACTCTATGATCTCAAAATCAATAGGAGTCATCAGCTGGTCACCAAAAATATAAATGTCAAGTTTGAGGGCCATGGGTGCAGGCATAGACAAGTTATCACACAGACAAGCTTTTTTCGTTCAAGGTCACTGTAACCTTGACCTTTGACCCGATGACCCCTAAAATCATAAGGGGCCATCTACTGGTCAGACACAACTCCAGGTCAAGTTTGAGGGCAATGGATCCAGGCATTGTCGAATTATCACTTGAAACATTTTCGCATTCAAGGTCACTGTGAACTTGACCTTTGACCCAATGACTCTTAAAATCAATAAGGGTCATCTCCTGGTCAAGCCCAACTTCCATGTCAAGTTTGATGATAATAGATTCAGGCATTGTTGAGATATCACTGGGAGAAGATTTGTTAACTTTTTTGCGTTAAAGGTTACTGTGACCTTGGCCAGATGACCCCACAAATTTAAGAGGGGTCATCTACTGGTCAGGCCGAACCTTCATGTCAAGTTTGATGACAATAGGTCCAAGAAATTGTCGAGTTTGCTTTCAAGGTCACTGTGACCTTGGCCTTTGACCCCTAAAATCAATAGGGGTCATCTACTGGTCAGGCCCAACCTCCAAGGCAAGTTTGTGGGCCATGGGTGCAGGCATTGTTCAGTTATCACTCGGACAACCTTTTATCCTTCAAAGTCACTGTGACCTTGACCTTTGGCCCAATGACCCCTTAAATCAAAAGGGGTCAGCTTCTGGTCAGGCCCAACCTCCAAGTCAAGTTTGAGGGCCATGGGTGCAGGCATTGTCGAGTTATCACTCGGACAACCTTTTACCATTCAAGGTCACTGTGTCCTTGACCTTTGGCCCGATGACCCCCTAAAACAATATGGGTCATCTACTGGTCAGGCACAACTACCATAACAATTTTGATGACCATAGATCTAGGCATTGTTGAGTTATCATTCGGACAAACTTTAAAATTATTTTACCATTAAAGGTCACTCTGACCTTGACCTTTGACCCGATGAGCCCTAAAATCAATAGGGGTCATCTACTGGTCAGGCCCAACCTTCATATCAAGTTTGATAACCCTACTTCCAGGAAATGTTGAGTTATCACTCGGACAAGCTTTGGTCTACGGACCGACCGACCGACCGACATGTGCAAAGCAATTTACCCCTCTTCTTCGAAGGGGGGCATAATAAATTCAAATTTCAATTATTTGTTTGAAGGTGATATTTTGTTGTATATTTGTTTTGTGTTCTATTCATATAATTTTCTTTCATTCTTAAATATGTTTCTGTAAGTATAAGAGAAGACAGAAGTTACGCGGAAGTCCGCAAACACGCCATGGTTATTACATAATTGATGTGATTTCCGATGTTTAAGCTCAACAAAACAAATTTCGAGTATTGTCCATGTGACAATAGAGTACTGATTTTTTACATAATTATTTCCAACACATAGATAGATGTCCGACAGAATCTGTTCCTCATTCGTTTATGCTGTAATTTATGTTGAATGGGGAAAACAAATACAATATGGCTGTAAATTTATTTCTCATAAACAATAAGGACAATGATGATTTGATTTGAAACGTGACAACTCGAATGAAAAAGTTTCTTTAAACCTGTCTCATTTAGATGAACGAAATCTTTAGAATAATGTTGGGGAAATCTTATCTGGTTCCCACACACATATCTATCGCTTCCTCTAAGGATTTCGTTTATTTTGTTCCGTTGGGCATTGAAACATCTATGAGTTAAGTCCGCGTCCTTCGGAAAGGTACCGCCTTCTGTTATGTCACAGACATACACCGTTAGCACTCGAGCGTCTAGAATGACATCCCTTTTATGTAGAACATCAACTGCGATCCGTCTTGGTTCTGATAATATTGAAATATCGTTTCTCCCAAGGATAAGGACTGCCGGGTGGGGCTGGAAGGAGTTTGGGGTCTGGCCGTTCTGTTCCGTTCAGAATCATGAATAAAACTTATGAATTACAGTCAACGCGATGCGTTGATGAAAAAGCATTCACACACTGCCCATAGAGTGGCACGTAACGAAAGAAATCTGCTACAGGTTTATAAAGTTGGTCTGTCAAAATCAGTTGCTTGTGTGACTTATACTGATCCCGTTGCCACATGCATCCTGCAATACTACCACCCCATCATGCTGCTAAGAAGAAAGCCCCTGGAAACCATTGGCGAGCGCAACTGCCTATATCGGGCATGCTCTTTGATAGAGACAGGCAGCCAATACAATCATGTCTTACTGAGACTTTTAGTAGCATTAGAATTGTTAGAAAACCAATGTTATAATGATGTCGAAAAACCAAAATTATAATGATGTCGAAATTCCTTTACTGACAGTCGGTTTTTCACAAGTGATTACACTAAGGTAGCGAATGATTCCATTTTCATAAACACAGAATCAGAGCTCATACAGCTGTATGCAATAAGTGGAGTTCTACAAAGATGCATCGGTTCTTATTACTCACTACAGGTAATTGTTATGCCCCAAATCACTTCGTCCCGCTAGTAGGGATAGATAAAGATAATGAGACCACCATAGATGTGATCATAGATGATGACATGGATAGGATTAACTGTGAACGATTACCATCGGACGTTTATCAGTCCCCCATATGTATTGACAAGACTACATAAATAAACACATCAAGTACATCCTCAGATGAAATTCATACTAAATGTCAAGGTCATGTCGAAAATAATTCCTTCATTGACACATGTGAAGTCATTGACCTTTTAGTAAATTCCAAGTTTAGTTTAGACAAGATCACAAGCCCATATGTTATTGTGGGGTATGTGGGTTTATTTCCGGGCCCCAACTGGCAATGCTACAGACGCAAACGAATACACACGAACGCCAACGAATGTTATTGACGACATATGTGACATGATCACCAAAGACAAATCTAAGGTTGTGTACGACAAATTGAAAGACAAATACGACGAGTGAGAACGACCGGCCAGTATCCAGCAAATCAGGGACAAGAAAAAAATAGTGCTAAACAAAGTCGACCTAAGACAGTAAATTTGCGATATACGGCCGATCATATTACTAACCTACAAAACATGGTCTCTCAAGGTCATCCATTTGTGCGTTCGATTATTAGGAACAGTGTTTGTTTTGGTCTTTCGTTTATACATTGACTTCGAAACATATGTAAACTTCTTTGACCATCTCCAAAATAAGCTTGTCAGTGTTAGCCGGGACAGTTTAGTTATCGGGACAGAAGATGAGACAGCAATGATCAACGTTCCCAAGGTCAACACATGTACTTTGTACAGGATATTTGCAACAAAATGCAAAGCAACGGTATGTCGACGACGCTGTGACATTGGCAGACCGTATTTATATATTGAACAAGATCTTTGGTCCTGATGGTATTATTAGTACGGATGAGAGTATATGTTACGACGAGAAATGCGACGAACTCGGACGTCATTTAGCCACAGTTTCCGACAAGTTTCAGAAATACTTCGTCGACAGACTTGACCCAATCCTGAAAAGAAAGGTTTACCAACCTGTCAGACATGACCTGATTGGGGAGAACTGGACGAACAAAAACTGCGAATCGGTCAACCACGTGTTAAAAGAATTGATATACTGGAAGTCAAAATCTCTTACAGACCTGATCGATGCAATACACAGACTCGAACGCGGTCGGAAAAGGAAGGTGAATGAGAGAACAACTGCAGTGACAAAACGGACGATGAAAGATACCTAAGCTATGAAGTTTTCATTGTATACGCCGTGTACCTGTTGTTGGGGCCCTTAAACAGTAGCCTGGTAATACAATGAAGACCTAATAAGTTATTTTCCTAAATGTACCATCTCAACCAAGTTTTGTTTCTGTATATATGATTTTATTTTAGAAAAAACTATTTTTTGTTCAGGAATTACCTGTTGGTGGGGCCCGGTGGTAATATATGGTCTGTCTTTAAATGCACACTCGCCACCAAGTTTCATATCTGTATAAATGTATATATGATTTGTTGGTTTTTTCAAATGTCAATGTCTTCAAAAATTAAAGGCTGTATGACGCTTTGTCTACACAATTAAACCTTCGTTTTTTCGTTTGTAACAAATTGTCCTTTCCAATAATCAAGTATTTCAACCTGCCATCTGTGATATAGTGCATATGACTTTAACATTATTAAAAAGCATTTTTATTTATTACTAATAGCAATCTGTGATACAATGCGAAATTTCTTTTCGTTTATAAACGGATGAATTGCAAATAGTTTTACATTTAAGCGATATTTAAATATCGGAAGCCATTCCTAATAACATTATTTCATGCTTTCAGCATATATCTGTCTCCTGAGTTCAATGAATGATGGGCAACAATGAAAACCTTTCCCCAAAGAGGACTCAGACCCTTCCTGGTGGCCAATCAAAGCATGTAGTATCTAGGAGAAAGGCTTGGTTAAGAGGTATCTAGCTTCATCGGCCCAATCTCAATTTAATTGATAATACCAGAATATGTTCGCTTCACTTCGAAAATCGACAGTGTATACGCAGTGAATCTGTACCTAAATATTACAACCAAGGAAAAAAATAAAGTAAACCTTGACAATAGATTAAGACGTCCACTATTCAAGCGTATGAATACAGACACTAATCTTGATGATATGGAACATGTTAATGAAAGGGAATATTCAGAGCCAGAAAGGGAGATTTTCTATGCAATTACTGCCTTCCAGAAACTTTCGAAGACAGTTTAGAAAAAAATGTGCCAAAAATTGAGGTCGAGGACAGCAAATTATGTTACAGAGAAGAAGCCATTCAGATAAATGCCAGTGAAAGGAAAGCGAATTTGCTACAACAGAGGAAACATCAACACACACAGAAACTCTCAGACCAGTGGTGTCTCTAAGTCAGAAGACATTATAGCAGCCATTGACGGCAATACTCGGTTTCACTCTGGTTTTCCAACATATGCAGTGTTTATGCTCTTCTTCCAAACTTTCATCAAACATGGTGCTGATCGTTTAACTTAATGGGAGGGACAGAAACGCACACTTCAAGATAAAAGCCAAAAAGAGCTTCCACCAAAACTAGGCAGGAAACTTCGACCGATAGATGAATTCTTCAGAAAACAAACTGTCATAGCAACCTATTTTAATTTGTGTAAATGAATCCTGTATGTACGTTTTTAACAGTGGTTGATTTTGTTTGTGAATGTGCTATCATCGTTTTATGTTCTATAAATATATTATCGTTGTTTATTACCATGTATATGCCTGCTTCATATTTTTTAAGTGTTATCAATAAACGCGAATTTAATAGATTGAAACAAAGATATTCCAAGTTTTATTTTCGAGACAAGTCAGATTTCATTGCCCAACGAAAGTTTTTATCGAAATTTGTAAACCTAAGTTTGTGTCCTATCCTCGTTTAGCCTGGCTCTTCGACCAAGGTAATAACGATAATATCAGAAGACACTTTACAAATATCGAGTGGGATTTTATTCGCACAAATGGCCTTTATTCTTTGGTTTCTTCTCTCGCTTCGCACATTCCTGAAGGTGCTAAGAGGTTCATTCCTTACTAAACAGTTACTATTAGACCATAGGAACCAAGATGGATCACTTTAGAGATCAAAAAACTTATTCGAGGAAAAACATAAACAGGGAAGCTAAACGACTAAACCTATCTTCTGTTTGGGAAAAGTCTAAAGAATTGAGAAACACTATCATTTAATAAACTATAGACGTGCTAATAAGGCACACACTGATATTTTCTCTAGTGAATTCACGAAAATACCAAATTCTAAGTATCTGCGGTCTTCTGTCATTTCATGTCAACAATTCATGTCAACAATTCACGTCTTCGAACTCCGGTTTACGTTCGATTCTTCCACTACTTGTCTATTCTGAAATCTAACGTGACAATGAAGTAAAGGCAAATGGTCTTTTCTCACAAACCAAACAATCCTTCCGGAATCTGATACCGAACCATCTCCACCAGCGTATGACATTTCATACATTCTTTCAATGGTACGGTTTAACCATTCTGATATCGAACCTCTACTGTGTTCTTTGCCGCTTGGAAAGGCTGTTGGGCCAAACACGTTAACAATAGAATCTTAAGAGAACTATCTGTCTTGCTGACACATCCATTCTGATTTTTTTCAACAATTTACTCTCAATTTCTACTTTTCCAGAATCTTGGAAATGTTGTTAAATCCACAAGAAGAGTGAATCTAACTTCTAAATTCTCTTGGCAAGTCATTATGGGAGCTGTTTTATAAACATATTCCCAACAACAATATTCTTACTGACTTCCATTCTGGTTTCAGACCTTCTGATTTACCTATTAACCAATGAGCTTCTATTTACAATGCATTTTGTGAAGCGCTTGATAGAAATTCGTGTTGTTTTCTGCGACATTAGCAAGGCATTTGACAATGTTTGGCATGTAGGCCTTCTGTCGAAGCTGCATACTTTTGATGTCCGTGGTTTTTGGCTTAGTAGCTACCTACAGAATAGAAAACAACGAGTAACACTTAAGGGTTCGACTTCTTTCCTTAGTTCTATTAAAGTAGGTGTTCGACAAGGTTCAATATTAGGTCCATTGCTCTTTATCGTATCTTTTAACGACATAGTTCGTGATATCGATGCGATAATTAGTCTTTTCTCGGACGACACTAGTTTATCCATGGTTGTAGATATTCCTTATGATGCTTTTTCTATTTTTAATTCTGACCTCCGAAAAATAAGTAAGCGAGCGGATAGATAGTCAGTCTCATTTAATCCACAGAAGATAAAATGAATGATCGTTTTACGGAAACTTCGTGGACCTAGTCACTCTTATTTGACTATCCTAAATCATAATATTACTGAAAATATATCACAGAAACATCTTGGCATGGTTCGTTCAAGCGACGGTTCTTGGTCATCCTATATCGGTAACATCAAAGAGAAAGCATGAGTGCGAATGGCATTTAACGCTCAATTAAATATACACTTGATCGTAGAACTTCGAAATAGTCTACACGACTTATTCTACCACTACTTGAATATGGCTATATTATATTTGACAACAGCACTGCAATCGTAAATCACTATCTAGACAACATACAACACGACGCAGCAAAAACCGTCACCGATGCAACAAAATTAGTCTCAATAGAAAACTTTATAGCGACCATAATTAGCAGTCCTCTCTGAAAGAAGATCAAACCTCAAGTTTATTTTTTGTTTAAAATAAAAAGCAATGTAAGCCCGCCATACCTTCGAAATCATCTGATTCCTGTCCGTCCACAAGATTCTAGATTCAATCTAAGAAACTGCACAGATATTCCACTTATACATTGTAAAGCCTCGTATTACAATTATCAGTTTCCTTCCTCCATCCGGGCATGGAACGCACTTGCCCCAACATTACAGTCTGCCGATTTGATACAATAATTGTTGCAAAACTCATTATTTGCCTATGTATTCAATACTTGCCCCTGGTACTTACAGATACAGATTGCAAGGTTGAGACTTGGTTGCCGTTCATTAAACCATGCTTTATTTCGTAAGAACACCAATCCTTCCCAAGCTTTTTTCAGTGTGGAAGTGTTATCTGTCACTTTATGCTTACTTGTCCTATATTTAACATAAATAGAACACAAATGCTAACGAGAATACACTCGCTGGTTCCCGGAACAGCTATTACCTTAGGTTTACTATTAAATGGTAATGTGCGCTATTCTGGCATTACTAATTCTAAAACATATTCTTTCGTATACTCCTACATTGATTCTACAAAAAGGTTTCGCTAATTTCAATTTTTATTGCTGATTTACAAGTGACTTATAATTTATCTGTTTACTGTAAGACACAGACACATCCACAAATATTATAAATTTTATGAATTTTTATATATGTTTTTCCCTTCAAATATCAATATATTTGTTTAGTTCAATAAAGTCATAAACATGTATGACGTATACATTTATAAATGCACTTATCCTTAAAAAAGACAACGACATAAGTATTATCACCTGTTCTCTACCGAAGAAGATGACCTTTATGGGCTTTCAGCTTCCGATCGTAATTCTTAAATATTAAGAATGAAATACACAGTTGTCATTTGTATATTCGCATGAAATACATATGTTTAAACCAAAGTTGCTTTACCGTTAAATGATGAGATTACCGCATTTGAACTGTCAGGGAAACAACAGTTCACTGGAACTCGAGTAAGCCATTTATGCAGAATGTAGTTCTTAAAAAGGTCTATCCATTATTGGCAGGGATATGATTAGTATAATCATTTAAATAGAGTCGGATTATTTTATTCTTATCTATAATAATCGATTATCTCGCTTCTGTCTAGATCACGCTATAATGTGAACACGAATGCTATAAACATCTATAAAAAACGCATTTCTGACGAACGAACTTTCATGACTGTTTTCTTTCACTGTGATTGAAATGTATGCTTTATCACTATAGTTACGGTGTGATGTATTCCAGAAAGTTGCAACCGTTGCACAGGTGTATTTGTCGATCCGATGATATTCTAGTCCAGGCACGTCATCAAAAACTGCTTTAGAACAAATCAAACGGTTTTATAACAAAACAATAGAAAAACAATATTTACTATTTGTGTATCGGGAAATGGAAATCGTATGATCTGTCGATTGCGTCTATGAGGTATTTGATAGTATACTTATGTAAAAAACTACAAAAACAAGCTCAGAAGCAAAAAGTTTAAATATAAACCCGGTTAAATGGCACTGGGTAGACACCACAGACAGAACACAAAAATAAAAAAAACGCTAACAAGAAACATGGAAGAACAGCACAAAACTCCACAAACAGCACAGTACGTACATACTATATTAAAAAAACGTGCACAAACCTAACTCTTATCCCAACAATCCTAAATAAAGGAAAAACGTAAAAGGTAAATCTTATCAAAGTATGCATTTACTTGAGGAAACTTAATAATAAAACAAATAATAATAAACTAATAGGTAAACCCAAAGTACTTCAATGATTAGAGATCCCAACTCTATCTGCAGACGGAGGTACACAATTCAGAGCACCTAATGCAGTCATTTTTTTGAAACTATGAGCATTACACACAGTCTGCCTTATAAAATAAAAGGTTTAAAACTGTGTGATCATAGAGTTTCATTATAAAAAGCAACATTGTACTAAAATTGGGAAAAAATAAAGAAAACATTATTGAAAATAAAAGCGATATATATTAGCTAATCTTTTCTTTCAAATGATTACCTATGTTAAGTATTTGAAGAAAATGACTTCACATGCCAAAACACTCAGAGCCAGCCAAAGTCGGTCTTAAGATAATATGAATCTGCAAAATTTTCATAAAATCGAAGGACTGAAAACTTAGTAGTCAGCCAAAGACGGTTTTAAAGATAACATGAATTTGTAAAAAAATAAATAAATCATAAAATCAAAGGACTGAAAGATTAGTTATGTAAGTATGCTATATTAAACCCTATATATTGTTCCAGGAATTCGTCTTTAAAAACTAGAAGGTAAATACTCTTCAAAGTATTGCCTTTATTTCCAGGTTTTAAATAAAATCCAAGTAATTCATTTAGTCTATCTGCCTAACTACCTGTTGGAAACATTTTAATTTTACGAATATTCTTTAAAACCATCACCATAAAAAAGGGATGAGCAATACAATTAGTAATCAGCGATTTAAGACTACTATTGTACTTTGATATCAGATTATAATGACCATTAATATATTTTGAGAAAGTTTTCCTTAATTTATAATATCTGAAACCCTGTTTTAGAACTTTTCCGTCATAATTACAACAGTTATACCCTATGTACGTATAAATACCTTAAGGGACACTTTGGAATTGAATTTTATGTAGATGTTTTACCAAAACAGTTAAGAATGACTTTGTCTAAGCTAAGATTGTCCTCACATATTTAAACAGGACGATATGGCCGTAATAGAATTGAAAGGGCTGATCGTTATTGCATTTTGTGTAACTCTAACGATAAAGAAGACAAATACCACTTTGTTATAATATGCCATATGTATAACAAAACTCAAACTCATCTCAAACTCAGAAAGGAGTTGATAACAAGAGGCCCATAAGGGCCTATGCTCTACTGGTTTGGCTCTTGTGGTCGTTTTCAATCCAGAGCATTTATGTATGGGTAATAGGCAACAAACATATAGTTCACGTTTTGTGTTTGGGTGAGCTGAAAATTTTGCACGTTCAACATCTGAGGACAGAAAGTGTTGTAAGCAGATTGAAAGCATGATTTTTTTTAATATGTGCCAAGTAAAGGTCACCTGAGGAAAAACAAGAGCTGCCACAGTATGTGACGAATGCCCCCAAATGTGACATTGACCTATGAACAAGGTCAGTACATGAAAAGTTGATCTTGCCTTTACGTGTCAAATACATATGGCAAGTTATTTTAAATTGCCTCTGAAGAAAATACCTCCAATACTTGACAACCTACACTCTTATGTCCTTATATTCAGCAATCCATTGTAAATAAACACTAAGTGTATCTTTCGCCTTAGTGGTAGGTACATGGGTCATGCACGCGACATGTCGTCTTGGTCTGTCGAACACATGTGGCAAGTTATTTCAAAATCTGTCCATACAAGGGAAAGTTACAGCCCGGACACGACAACCTATACTCTATGTCCTTATATGCAGCACTCCATTGTGAATAAACACCTAAATGTGACCTTGATCTTAGAGGTAGGGACACGGGTCTTGCACGTGACACGTCGTCTTGGTATGTCAAACACATGTGGCAAGTTATTTTAAAATATGTCCATACAAGGGAAAGTTACAGCCCGGACACGACACCCAATACTCTATGTCCTTATATACAGCACTTCATTGTGAATAAACACCTAAGTGTGACCTTGACCTTAGAGATAGGAACACGGGTCTTGCACGCGACACGTCATCTTGGTATGTGGAACACATGTTGCAAACTATTATAAAATATTTCAATACAAGGGAAAGTTACAGCCCGGATAAGACAACCTATACTCTTTGTCCTTAAATGCAGCACTCCATTGTGAATAAACACTAAGTGTGAGCTTGACCTTAGATGTAGGGACACGGGTCTTGCACGCGACACGTCGTCTTGGTATGTTAAACACATGTGGCAAGTTATTTTAAAATCTGTTCATACAAGGGAAAATTACACCCCTGACACGACAACCTAAAGTCTATGTCCTTATATGCAGCACTCCAGTGTGAATAAACACTAAGTGTGACCTTGACCTTAGATGTAGGGACACGGGTTTTGCACGCGACACGTCGTCATGGTATGTGGAACACATGTGGCAAGTTATTTTAAAATCTGTCCATACAAGGAAAAGTTACAACCCGGACACAACAAATTATACTCTATGTCCTTATATGCAGCACTCCATTGTGAATAAACACCTAAATGTGACCTTGACCTTAGAGGTAGGGAAACGGGTCTTTCACGCGACATGTCGTCTTGGTTTGTCAAACACATGTGGCAAGTTATTTTAGAATTAGTCCATACAAGGGAAAGTAACAGCCCGGACACGACAACCTAAACTCTATGTCCTTACACCTAAGTGTGACCTTGACCTTAGAGGTAGGGACACGGGTCTTGCACGCGACACATCGTCTTGGTATGTGAAACACATGTGGCAAGTTATTTTAAAATCTGTCCATACAAGGGAAAGTTACAGCCCGGACACGACAACCTATACTCTATGTCCTTATATGCAGCACTCCATTGTGAAAAAACACTAAGTGTGACCTTGACCTAAGAGGTAGGGACACGGGTATTGCATGTGACACGTCGTCTTTGTATGTCAAACACATGTGGCAAGTTATTTTAAAATCTGTCCATACAAGGGAAAGTTACAGCCCGGAAACGAGTTATTGTGCCGGACACACGGACGGACAGACGGACGGACGGTGCGATTTTAATATGCCCACCTTTGGGGGCATAAGATATATTTGCTTTCAAAACTGTACTAATGGTTAAAATTTCATTTCTGTAGCTTTAAAAAAAAAATTAGTCAAAAGGTCAAAGTCAAGACCATCCGAGGACATCATTTATGCTCGTTTGCAAAACTGTACCCATGGTCTAAATTTCATTGCTGTAGCTTTAAAAATAATTTAGTAGGTCAAAAGGGGTGGGGCCAGCTTTGGCCCCAGGGGCATAATTTCAACTGTTTTGCTAGACGGTATGAGCCTTGTGGTTTGAAACAAGAAGATTTTGAAAATATTTCATAAATACGTCTTTAGGAAACTTGTGACCCTCGGGGCAGTGCCAGTTTTGACCCCAGGGGCATAATTTGAACAACCAAGGTAGCGAACCACTTAATTATGCCTTATTCAAAATAGGGTCTGCGTATCTGTTTCAGACAAAAAGATTTTCAAACATTACCAATCTAAGTATACCAAAACTGTGAACCCCGGGGGATGGCCAGTAATGACCCCAGGGGCATAATTTGAACAAACATTCACAAACAATTGTGTTTAGATGGATGCGCGAACACACAAAAAGATTTTCAAATATTTCCCAATTTAAATATACCAAACCTGTGAACCCGGGGGCGTGTCCAGTAATGACCCCAGGGGCATACTTTGAACAAACATTCACAAGCAATTGTGTTTAGATGGATGCGCGAATGACAGACACTTTGGCCAATAAAGCTAAAAATGGCCTTTGGCCTTTCAACAAGAACAAGGGAGAGTAAGACACAAACCAACTGCATAACCAAAAAGCAAGTTGTCTCCCTTTAATCCTAGACTTGACTTTTCATGTAAACTTGGCTAAAAATAGACTTCGCTCATGTAGACTTGGCTAAAAATAGACTTGGTTTTCGAAAGGAACGAACGAGCTCTGATGGATACTGTACAAGTTTTATCGAGATATAATCAAAACTGAAGACAGTATCGTGTTCACAAGCAACTGTTTACAGACGCACGGACGCCCTTACAACGTACACATTACCATCGCATAAAACAACAATCTATATTAGAAACCAAAGTATGTACAAATTTGGTTAATTAATGAAATCGCAAAATATAGTCGAAACAAGAAATCTAAGAAAATTCATAACCAAGCATTTCTTTTAAGAAATTATGATATCAATAATATGATCTAGTCTATATAGTAATATATGACATTAGCCTCCCAAATCCCTATTATCCTGGTATTGCATATAGTAAGCATTTACATTTTATTTAGATATTTACCATTTGTATAAAAATAATAATCTGTATTATGTTTTATGTGTTTATTTTTATTTTTTTTATGTTATTTCTTATTTTGCCATGTATCATTGTGACCATAATAATTATTATTTGGTTTATCATGTTTTGTCAAGAAGCTGTTATTTATGTGTTTACGACAATAAACAACTCTGTCTGTCTGTCTGTCTGTCTGTCTGTCTGTCTATCTGTCATAAGTTTACTGCGAGAGCTGAACTTTTTGACATCTGTACATATTCTAGCAAATCTTATCAACTGTACAGTAAAACACCATACGATGGTGAACTAGGAACATGTTTAAACAAGCGATTGCCCAATTCACAGACATTTGCCGCTTTTTTACAATCAGATGTTGTCTGACAGGTCGAATGATCCTTTTTCAAGTAGCATTTCTCGTTGCAACAAATAATTTCTACAGCACTGCTAATATAAATCCATCCTCAGCGCCATGCTGGTCAAAGATCTCGTGTCGTGATATTTTACCTCTGTCAGTGTCACAGCAGCGTTGAATAATCTTTGCATTTGTCGTAAATCGTGTTGACCTCAAGTGCCTTTACAAATGCTTTCGCTTTTGGGCTGAGCACGGAGTCCGTCATCCTTTGTCAACAAATGCTTTTAAAATATCCTAGTCGTTATTAAATCGCAATGCTTAGGGCTAAGTTATTTGGTGTGTAACATTTTAAGTGGTCTTTTGGTCAATTTTGTTCAAATTAAGTCCCTGGGGTCAAAATATACCACGCCCTGGGGTCACCGCATGGTGGTAACTTTTTTATACGTATATATGGTAATAATCACCTAAACGAATGATTGTGCAATTCAAGTTATCCTCCAAGGAACCAAATGTGTAACTGTTACAGTTTGTACATATAAGGATAGTCAGATCATTTATTAATTACATAACATACATATGTTTTATCATAAACCAACTCGGGTTTCAGTTTCGCAGCCTTGATTTTGTTAAATAATAACATGTGCCGAATATAATGTAGTTTAAACTTTGGCACCAGTTCATAAATAGCGGAATAATAATTTTTCAATGTTGCATGCTGAATTGTGAAGTTCAGTGTGTTTTCAAAAAAGTATACTTTACTTGATAATGAAGTCTTAAATATTAACAGCCTTGAATCTTTTTTTGGAAAATATTGATTTTAAAAATACCAACTTTTACTTCAATAGATGATGGTCACACAGTACTATAACAATTTTCAATTTTCTATATGTTTCTCAATCTCATTTACAGTAACCTCCCTTGTCGAGCAGCGACACAGAGAGTTTTGAAAAACTAACATTAAGCTTAATTGTTTGTTTTGCAAATGTCGTTCAAAAGAATAAATTCCGTATACACTTCCCCATTGACAATTGCAAACATGTATCCATATAGACGCCGCGTCTAATGAAGTGTTAAATATTAACAGCCCTGAATCTTTTTTCTTGGAAAATATTGATTTTAAAAATACCAACTTTTACTTCAATAGCTGATGGTTATATGGTACTATAACAATTTTCTATATGTTTCTCAGTCTCATTATCAGTACCCTCCCTTGTCGAGCAGCGAAACAGAGAGTTTTGAAAAACTAACATTAAGCTTAATTGATTGTTTTGCAAATGTCATTCAAAAGAATAAATTCCAGAGTATACCGCTATAATGTCTTGTCTTTTTTATACCCGTTCAATTTACTCATAACATTAATGTGTGTTCACAAAAACAAATACAATTGTGGCCGTATTATCACCAATAATGTCTTTCGAACATATGTAAAATTAACATGTTATCATTGAAATAAATACTTTTTTTGGTGATCTACATGCATGATTTTTCTTCTATGTTTTCACTCCGACATGATGCTATTCATCAATATTTTTTTCTCGTGTATATTTTGTGCCATTTATCAATTAAGTATAGAAGCTAATGAGGAAGAAGATACCAGCGTGTCTTTAACATGTGTCTAACCACTGTGCATTTGTAAAATGTTAATTTGTGTTGTATACATTGAAATTGTTGAAAGAAAAGGCCACGCAATGAGTTTAAAACGGTCTTTTTCTACTTTACTTATTAAAATTACAATTCATTTTAATGTTAAAGGGGATCAAATGTATTTATGGTGCAGTTTCTTTCCATAACTGAGTTTTATTTAGTTGAATAAGTGCCCTAAATTTTTGTTGATGTACATTCGAATTTGACCATTCGTGTTTTTCAATGGTAAAGTTGTTCGTAGACCTCAAAAAGTTTCGTTTCTTTAAATAAGCACACATTCTTTGCATGAGAGGGGATTTCAGGTTGTTCAAGTTTTGTTTGTATTGGTTGAACTTGTTGTACGCACTTGGCAGTAAAAAGTATTGCGAATTTGCTGTACAAGGAATCTTCTTCATTCAACTGGGGTATTCCTTTATAGAAGAATGGATCCACACTTTTGGTGTGTTGCTTGTCAGAAGCATGATATATTTCATCGTTAGAGATGTTGGAATACATGGCGAAACACATGGTCAGGAATCCAGGTCCAGTCAAATCAATGACATGTACAAGAAATTGAGTTTTTGACATGGTGTCCATTGCATACTTCATGAAACGATGCTTAGGTCTACACACTATTAGTCCGTTCGCTATACTGTATGGCATATTGTCCACAAGAACTGGGTGTTCAAAGGGTTCCTGTGTGAGGACGCAAGAGTATTTGACTGTGACCCTGTCCAATGGTTTTAGAAACGTATAATCAAGGTCCGTATACACACCATCAATTTCGTACAAAAGTATGTACCTGAACGCATCCGATTTCATTATAGTATCTGTATAGCTGTCGAACACGGCCAAAAACCAGTTCTATCTGTGTTTGATGAATTGTCTGGCTCGCTTTAGGTTCCAAAAGTAATATCTCCAGCGAGTGCTATTATGGCGTTCAAAAAATGAACGAACAGAATTTTGATATTGCTTTGGAATATTAATGATATCATTTTCGCCTTTATCAGTGCCGTCTTGGTCTGAAAACCATATTTGGTGCATAATATACGGAATTCTGTTCGTGGCGCCTTCAATAGAAGGGAAGTCCTCATTGATATCTGGTTCAAATCCTTCATCCAGTGCATACATGCTGTCCAATGGTCCGTGATTAACGCCTGAATGTCCGTTGCTTAGCTCCAATGGCAGGGTTTTCCATTCTTCATTACGCGATGTGAAATCAGCTGAAAAGAAATGACATTTTGTTTAAAACTTAGTCATGGTAACATCGTGCACATATTTTTTAAGTTTAATATATTTTGTTGAGGTTGCTTGCGGTCAGCTCGACTTTCATAATGGCGGTTTGGTTTATGCGCATGTGTGCGTCCGTTCGTGCGACCGATGTCGGCTATTCCGGACGTGCATTAGGGGATTATAGATAACTTAATTAAATACTATTAGAAGACGGTGTGACGCGAACCCTTCAATTTGGACAGTTTCTGCATCTTGAACAATTAAAGGAAATCCAAACCAATTAGTAAAATCGCCAAACGTTTATTATTGCGACATGACCTGAGCAGTTATTGCTGTGCAGTTTTCATAACTCTCATTTCAATTTTACTGTAGTTATGAAACAGCGGCATTTGTTTCGATAATGTACTTCCAACATTTTTAACTTTGCATTATTTTTTATTAGAAAATAATATTTATACTTTGCAGTATGTTAATGTGTTTTGCAATTTAATTTTACAATTTCCTTACTTTGTATCATAACTACCACGTTACAAGTACATGTTTAAAATGTAATCGGAAATGAATATCCCCTTAAGCGAATTTTGTTGTCAAGATATCTTGTTCATAAATGCGGCGTTCAAGCATGGATTTATGTTAATATTACGATGCAAAAAACAAAAGATAGAAGTGATATAAGCAAACTGTTGCAAATAATTGCAGATGTAGCATTTGATTTTTGAATGCGACGTTCAAGCATGGATATTAATATTACCATGCAAAATACAAAAGATAAGAATTATTTAAGCATACTATTGCAAATAATTGCCGATGTAGCATTTGCAAAATGGAAAATTGATAACAAATCAAAACATTTTATTATTAATTTATACATGTGTTTATATATTATCACGTCACTAGGAGATATTACGATATTTACCACTTACAAGTTCAACTACAATTACGAGATAATATCTATTACATAGGAGATACTTGGTTTTAGGCTCATTATCTCATACTTACGGGATAATGTCTGCCAAATAGGACTTTACATACTCTAATAAGGACTACGTTTATCATTATAATGAACTAATATATCAAAATTAGGTCTTTGTAGTTCCGAATAAGGGGACATTTCATTCACAAATAGTATAGACAGTGACACAGTGGCGCTTCCATAGTAATGATTCAAATAATATAATATGAAGGTTCAATAAGCCTCCTAATGCTATTGAAGGAAGTTTCCGTACACAATAAACCAAACTAATCTGACAATGGCATTTTATCAATCCGGCTTGTATTTAATGTATAAGCCATGTAATGCTGATCGCGACGAGCATCGGACGTATTCGGCCTGTACCGGATGTTGCTTTTTTAAAATACATAATGTATTTTCCCGCTATTCATAGGTCAATCATGGAATTTCTACATCGTAGTATTTGGAAACTCGGTGATTCTTTTCTCACTAATATTCGTTAAAATTAAATAAACACTAAAAAACGGCACGCTGACAATTGATTACGATATTTCTAACAAATTGATTTATAACAGTAAAACATGGATCTTGGTGAAATCTACGCGTAAGAAAATAGTTTGTGTCAAAGAACAAATTGTCAACGTGAAACTGGAATATTTAGATATTCGATTAAAAGGGTTATAAATGTTAGTAGACCTTGAGCAGTTTTGTACGTTTATGTGATTAAAAAAGTGTGTTTTTATTTACCTTTGGTATTCTTAAATTATTTTTATTAGCTAATTGTTTAGACATCATGTTCATATCTTTACATGTACTATTGCATATATTACATATTTTACACGTACTTGTGTACATGATTTATGTATATAAGTATGTTCACTTTATTTTGATTATTTTATCTTAAAAATATTGAACTTAAAATTAATATCCGTTACTTGTTTACAGAATGCACAATTTCAAAGTTAACCTATGAGGAAAAGTTGCACGTGGTTTGAGGCTCGAACCAATGAGCGCTGGGACACTAGCAAAACTCATTTGTTTGGTGTAAGTTTCGCCGATTCTGTCAAAATATCGGACTGTCTGGAATCATTATCAACCGTATGCACTACATAGTTATGCCAACCACCCCTCACCCTTGGCTAAAACGGATATTAGTGCAAAATGTATACTACTTGTGCATTTGTATTTTTACGGTGGTAGTTTCAGCTGGTTGACAATCAGAAGTCTAATTTCTTTTAGGCGGGAAAATGACATCATTTTACAAAGTCAACAACAGGTTATGAAGAATTCCAGCATGCATTAAATACTATGTTGGATTCTTCAGAGCGGATTTGACAGCCATGTCTGACTACAAGGCAGCCGCTCCGTATAGAGATAATGTGGGTATTTTACATAAAACGTATATGACTTGGTTTTTGTTTTATAAACACACTGTATTCAATAATCAAGTGGTGTTGGTGGTAGTGGTGGTGGTGTTGTTCAAGGTGGTGATGATGATGATGATGATGATGATGATGATGATGATGATGATGATGATGATGATGATGGTGGTGGTGATGATGATGATGATGATGATGATGATGATGATGATGATGGATGGATGGATGATGGATGGATGGATGATGATGATAGATAATGTGGATGGATGGATGAATGGATGAATGATGATGATGAATGGATGATGGATGGATGGATGGATGATGATGATGATGATGATAGATAATGTGGATGAATGGATGGATGGATGATGACGATGGATGGATGGATGATGGATGGGTGGGTGGATAAATGGATGGATGGATGGATGATGATGATGGATGGATGGATGGATGGATGGATGGATGGATGGATGGATGGATGATGATGAATGGATGATAGATGGATGGATGGTGATGATAGATAATGTGGATGAATGGATGAATGGATGGATGGATGATGATGATGATGATGATGATGATGATGATGATGATGATGATGGATGGATGGATGGATGATGGATGGATGGATAAATGGATGGATGGATGGATGGATGGATGAATGGATGGATGGATGGATGGATGGATGATGATGATGATGATGATGATGATGATGATGATGATGATGATGATGATGATGATGATGATGGATGGATGGATGGATGGATGAATGGATGTTAATAATGATGATGATGATGATGATGATGATGATGATGATGATGATGATGATCATAAATTTTATCGATAAATATCATCAGTCGCACAGGTTTCATAAACATTATAAATTTATAAATATATCGATAAACTTCATCAGTCGCACAGATGTGATAAACATTATAATCTTATATGTATCAACTTGTTATTTAAAATAAAGTGGAGAAACATTAAATCGTTAATACGACGCCAGGGAAATGATGCGCATTCAGGTAGAGCGACTAGGGAGATATAGGGCCGGGTAAACACGTCCTATATAAGTCAAGTTTGACAAATTCGTGGATAAGGAACAGGTGCGACGAGCATGCCTAAAGATAATGCACCAGTCAATTGTAACCACGGCCCCCCAAAGTCCGGGGGTATTCCGGGGATAGCCGGGGAAATGGGCCGTGTTTTTACCATCCCGGTGGCCCCGCAGTGCCGGGTGAATGCGGTGGTTTTGTATTCGCGCCAAATATAGCAGGAAATGTGCCTTACTTAGGGTCCCTGAGGTGCGGGGGCATTTGGCGGGGATTTTACCATCAGTACGTCCCCGCAGGTCGGGGTTTTTACCTGGGCTTGGCTAGACCAAAAGTCAAAGTCCCCGCTATTCCCCGGACCTGGAGGGCCGTGGTTACATTTGACTGGTGCATAAAGGATACCAATATTGGGGTTAGCCCACATCTACCAAAGGAAATGATGGAAAAGCGTAAGCCTCTTATGACGGAGTTTAAAAAGTTAGACAACAGCTACCTCCAGCCAGCCAATCATAGGCCTGCAAAAGTGTTTGATAAATGTCACACACAACTGTTTTTCTGTCGGATATTTCAACTGGTAAATCTCGTGCAAATCGTGCACCTAATTATGTTACAAGGACGTTCTTAATACTACAGAAATGTTTGTTTTCTGTGCTTACGCTTTAAATCTGATCAGAAAAAAAATGATAATCACATTATTATGAATCCCACCTCATTGCAATATCTTAACATAAACGAACGACAAATTGACGATATTTAGATTGATACAGATTTGGCCTTTACAGTTGAAGGACATTTTATTCTTTGTAGCTGTCAGTGTGATCGCTTTCAACAGCGCAGTGATTATAATCACTGCGTTGTTGCATGCGATAATTTAGACCATATAAATGCCCTTTACTGATTCTGTACGTTATTTCCGTGAATATTCATTCGGATTAAGACTTTAAACATGACAAACAGATACAATAAATGCATTTTAATAATGAAAGTTTATATAACATGACCGACGTCGACATGAACTTATCTTTGCGACTCATTTGACCCATTCAAAGATATTTTCATTTAAGGCGTAAAAAGTATGTTTGTTTCAGGTTTCATGCCCGAAAAAATAGGGTAGGTAGGTCGGATTTATGTTTTTGAGGGGAAAATATTTTTATATATAAATGAACCAAAATCAATACAGATGTTGATTAATTTATGTTAAAACTAAAACACCATTGCCCTTTTAACATGTTTATTACATAATTGGCGCAGAAAAATACACTCATTTTCAACAATTTTAATACCAAAATTATAAAAAAAAAATCTTCTCAGAGGCAAAAATGTTCTATAGGGTCGGGGCAAAAAAATTGGGTAGGTCGGGAACATTTTTACGCCTTAGTAATAATAAAAGTGTAAACACGTCGCTAAAATCAGTTTATTTATAACTTTGGTATATCAATACATCTAACATATAATATAGCCGCACAAAAGATTTTCTTGCCGAAACAAACTCATGGTAAAATGATTGCTCAGAGAAAGCGTACCTGTGTATTTCTCCAGCGGGCCCAATCTTCGTATGTAGCTTGAGCCCAACAATTTAGACGTCTGGTATTCTTCGGCAATCGTTCAATTTTTCTTTTTTCTCAATTCTCCTCCGACTCTGGCGTAACTTGTTTAAAGCGACTCGCCGACACATCTTCCTCTGGCACATAAATCAAATCCTGAGTTGGCAGCAAGTCTAACTGTGTTACTGTAATTTTCTCATAAAAGTCTATTTCTTCCAAATTGTTATTTTCATCCATATTGATTTAACAGGCTGATTTTAACTGTTTAAAGTAGTATACATTTCTTATCCTGTGCAATACAATAGCCACTGTATTGGTGACTTATAACGCCAGTGCACGATTTTTTAGTGGCTACTTTGAGGCTAACTGTACAATAATTGTGGTTTCCTCTCTGTATTGACAAAAGCGGGACATTTTACTCATACAAATGTGTGATATCGGACTGAGAAACAAGCAATACACTTTCTGTTGTCTGAGTCGGATAGATCTCTCGTAGCCGTTTGATATGGAATTATCAACTCGCTACGCCCGCGGATAAATATCATATCAAATGGCTACTCGTGATCTATCCTATACGCAAGGCATGCCAAGAAAAAGGCATTTTTAGATATGAAAAGCTTATCATTGACGGCGAGGAATTCATCCCCTCGCTTACAAACAACAGTGGCCACTAGGATCAGCACGGGAGTGGCATAAGTCGTCTTTCCTGGAGGCCATCAAACGGATCCTTGTTATAAGAGCCTCTAGGCTGCGAAAATATGCAAATGCTTTTTCTACACACCGCCATGCCGGGACATCGAATGCTGGACTTTTCGCGTTTTGACATACTCCGGCCCATATATACGGTAAACCTGTCTGGCAGGCGGGGGCTAGCTTCATTTTCTGCCAGGTTCAAGTTTTGATCCTAGTTCTCAAAATATGTTTTTTTTTAGAAGAGCAAACTCATTTCAACCTCTATACAATATGTGTTTGATGCGAATGTTCTATATGATAAATGTCCTTTGACTTGAACATTTGAACACAAATTAAATATATAAATATATCAAATTAAATATATCAATATACATGGTAATATACTCACATTTATACATCAATTTTATCCTTGCTAATATGAGTATAATGCTTATAAAACACGAAAATAAAATTCCAGTTAAAGTTACTTTTTTTGTAAAACACCTTACAAACGCCATTTTGTTTAATTTAATCTTGAGGCTTTTTGATAATGAATTACTAGCAAGTTCCTTGTTTCATACAAATGAATATCTTATGTAACCTATACGTTACACATCATTTGGCATACTTTATTTGTTAATGATCAAACAATTATAACGACAATCCTTCTACAGAAAGTGAATTCTCGCATCTGAATCATAAATAAATGTCTTTATTATTTCTGCGGTGTATAATTATTAGATTATTATTTCGTATGATAATGTTAAATCGTGCGTAAATAAGTTTTCACTGTGCATCTATAATATAAAACTGATCATTTGGCGCTCAGACGGGATATTATTAAATTCTTTAAAAAATTTATTTTCATTGGCTTTTCATTATTTTACATGGATTTTACATTGTGTACACTATTTTTTGTATCTTGTTTAATGCGCATTAATCTTTTCAGTTTTGTAATTGTCCTGTTACCATGGAAATGCAAACGGTGTTTAGTCTAAGTGTGGTTGCAGGAGTGGTTCCGGAAATCATAGCAGTGTCATTTTGTCAATATTATGTTTGAATAAGAATATTAAAGCCAGGCGTATGTTGCTTACGTTTTTCATTGTTGGAGCCATTAGAATGTGAGCTTATTTCATGTGGCACATATCAAAGTATCCCGTCTTTGACAATTATTAAAGTATCCCGTCTGTGGTACATATTAAAGGGTCTTGTTTGTTGCACTGTAACGCGCCGAATAGCAGCATCGCCGCATAAACGTGTTTTTTGTCTATGCAGTGATTTTCAACGCATAAACAGGGCGACCACGTTTATGCGGCGACGCTCAACGCATAAAGCAGAAATTGCTTATATGGAGCGCAACTGTGCCTTTTTGCCACATAAAGAGGATTAACTTAACCATTTATTAAAAAGATAGAAAAATAGAGTTCTAATATTTCAACAAAAACGATGGTGATGATGATGATAATTATGATAATTACGATGATGATGGTTGTGGGGATGATGATAGTTGTGGTGGTTGTGAATGTGGTGATGATGATAGTGGTTGTGATGATTTAACCGTCCTTGACACATATTAAAGTATCCCGTTTGGTGCACATAAAAAATTATGCCGTATGACGCAAATATTCAAGTATCCCGTCTGTGGCACATATTAAAATATCCTGTCTGTGGCACATATTAAAGTTTCCCTTTTGTGGCACTTGTTAAAGTATACCGTCTGTGGAACATATTAAAGTATCCCGTCTGTGGTACATATTAAAGTATCCCGTCTGTGGCCCAAATTAAGGTATCCCGTCTGTGGTATATATTAAAGAATCCCGTCTGTGGCACATATTAAAGAACCCCGTCTGTGGCACATATTAAAGAATCCCGTCTGTGACACATATTAAAGTATCCCGTCTGTGTCTAAATTGAGAAGTTCAGTGTGTTTTCAGAAATGTATACTTTAATTGATAATGAAATATTAACAGCCCTGAATTTTGTTTTGTTAATATTGATTTTATAAATAATTCAATAGATGATGGTTAAACGGAACTATGAACATTTTCTATATGTTTCTCAATCTCATTTACAGTAACCTCCCTTGTCGAGCAGCGACACAGAGAGTTTTGAAAAAAAACTTACATTAAGCTTAATTGTACGTTTTGCAAATGTCATTCAAAAGAATACATTCCAGATTATACCGCTATAATATGTTGTCTTTTTTATACCCGTTTAATTCACAAAAACAAATACAATTGTTACAGTATTATCACCAATAATGTCTTTCGAACTGTAATGTATAGTTAACATGTTATCATTCAAATAAATATTTTTTCTTGGTTATCTACATGCATGTTTTTCTTCTATTTTCTTCGCGCCGACTCGATGCTATTTTTATTCTCGTGTATATTTTGTGCCAAGTACTAATTAAGAAAAGAAGCTTATGGGGAAAAAGAAACTTATGTTGTCTAGAACATGTGTCTAACCCAGGTGCTTTTAGTAAAATTTTAATTTGTGTTGTATACATTGAATTTTTGAAAAAAAAGGCAATAAAAGGAGTTAAAAACGGTCTTTTCTACTGTACTTATTAAAATTACAATCCATTTTAAGATAAAACAGGATCAAAATGTATTTATGGTGCAGTTCTTTTCCATAACTGAGTTGTATTGAGTTGAATAAGGGCCCTAAAATTTTGTTGATTTAAATTAGAATTCGACCATTCGTGTTTTGCAATGGTAAAGTTGTACGTAAAGTTTCGTTTCTTTAAATAAGCACACATTCTTTGCTTGAGAGGGGATTTCAGGTTGTTCAGGTTTTGTTTGCATTGGTTGAACTGATTGTACACACTCGGCTTTGGCAGTGAAAAGTATTGAGAATTTGCTCTGTACAAGGAGTTCCCTTCATTCAACTGCGGTATTCCTTTATAGAAGAATGGATCCACACTATTAGTGTGTTGCTTGTCTGAAGCATGATATATTTCATCGTTAGAGATGTTGGAATACATGGCTAAGCACATGGTCAGGAAACCAGGTCCAGTCAGATCAATGAGATGTAAAAGAAATCAACTTTTTGACAAGGTGTCTATTGCATACTTCATGAAAGGGTGCTTAGGTCTACACACTATTAGACAGTTAGCTATCCTATATGGCTCATTGTCCTCCCAAACCGTGTGTTGAAAGAGTTCCAGTGTGAGAACGCAAGGTGTTTTGACTGTGACCCTGCCGATTTCATTATATTTTCTGTATAACTATCGAACACAGCTAAAAACGAGCAACTGTTTGAAATAAAAAATATTGTATAATATGTAACATTTAGAATTGACCAAGAAACCTAGTATATGACTCCATGTTACCAAGTTCCAAACTAATCTAAGATTTCATCAAGGCAAACATTCTGATCAAGTTTCATGAAGATTCGTCCAGTTATATGCAAAAAATATAGCCTCTAGAGTGTTCAAAAGTTTTTTTTTAAGATTTGACTCAGTGATCTAATTTCTTATCAGCTGTGACCCAGTTTAAAACTGGTCCAAGAGTTCACCAATGAAATCATTCTGATCAAGTTTCATGAATATAAGACCAAACATATTGCCTCTAATGTGTTTCAAAGATTTTTCTAGAATTTGACCTAGTGACCTAATTTTTGACCCCATATGCCCCCCTTTTACAAGCGGTCCATATTTCATCAAGGGGTACATCATGACCAAGTTTGACCATAATCCGACCAATCATTTCCATTCCGGACCAAATATTTCTAAGATTGGACCTTGTGACCTAATTTTCGATCATATTTGACCCAGATTTAAATAGTCCAAGATTTCATCAAGGAAAACATTCTGATTTAGTTTTATGAATATTTGACCATGTATAATGCCTCTTGTATGTTCCAAAGATTTTTCTAAGATTTGACCTACTGACCTAGTTTTTGACCCCATCTCGACCACTTTTTTAAGTGGTAAATATTTCATCAAGGTTTACATCATGACCAATTTTGAACATAACATGACCAATCATTACCATGATATGGTTCTGGGCAATATTTTCCCTAGTGATCTAATTTTTGACCATATGTGACCCATTTTTATTTACGACCAAAAGTTTATCAAGGAAAACATTCTGATTAAGTTTAATGAATATTTGACCTTGTATAATGCCTCTAGTATGTTACAAAGATTTTTCTAAGATTTGACCTACTGACCTATTTTTTGATATGAGGATATGATCAAGAGGAACACTCTGACCAAGTTTGATTATTTTCTGATCAATCCCTACCAAGATATGGTACCGGACGGATGGACGGACGGAATGACGGATGGACGGAAGGACGAACGGACAACGCCAAAACAATATCCCCCTCCCGAAATATTCGAGTCGGCGGGGAATAAAAATAAAAGCGACATGCATTAGCTTTTTTTCTTTCAAATGATTACCTATGTAAAATATTTAAAGAAAATGACGTCACATGCCAAAACATTTCGAGCCAGCCAAAGTCGGTTTAAAGATAACATGAATCTGCATTTTTGTATTAAATCGAAGGACTGAAAGCTTCGTAGTCAGCCAAAGCCGGTTTTAAAGATAACATAAATTTGCAAAAATCATAAAATCAAACGACTGAAAGCTTAGTAAGGATGCTATATTAATCCCTATATTTTGTTTCATGAATTCATCTGCAAAAACTAGAAGGCAAGTACTCTTCAAAGTATTGTCTTTATTTCCACGGTTTAAATAAAATCCAAGTAATTTATTGAGTCTATCTGCCCAACTACCTGCTGGAAACATTTTAATTATACGAATTTTCTTTAAAACATCACCATAAAAATCGGGATGAGCAATACTATTAGCAATCAGCGATTTAAGACTACTATTGTACTTTGATATAAGATAATAATGACAATTAACACATTTTGAAAAATATTTCCTTAACTTATAATATATGAAACCCTGTTTTAAAAGTTTTTCCTTCATAAGTTTACTGCAAGAGCTGAAAGTGTTGACATCTGCACATATTCTAGCAAATCTTATCAACTGTGCAATAAAAACACCATATGATGGTGAACTAGGAACGTGTTCCAGAATGCGATTACCCAATTCACAGACATTTGCCGCTTTTTTACAATCAGATGTTGTCTGACAGGTCAAATGGTCCTTTTAAGTTCGTAGCATTTCTCGTTGTTACAAATAATTTCTACAGCACTGCTAATATAAATCCATCCTCAGCGCCATGCTGATCAAAGATCTCGTGTCGTGATATTTTCCTCTGTCAGTGTCACAACAGCGTTGAATAATCTTTGCATTTGTCGTAAATGTCTTGCCCGAATCGTGTTGACCTCAAGTGCCTTTACAAATGCTTGTGCTTTTGGGCTGAGCACCGTCATCCGTTGTCAACAAATGCTTTTAAAATATTCTCGTCGTTAACCTTAATGCTTAGGGCTAAGTAATTTGGTATGTAATATTTTAAGTGGTCCTTATTCAATTTTCTTCAAATTAAGTTCATGGGGTCAAAATATACCACGCCCTTGGGTTACGCCATGGGGGTAACTTGTTTAAACACATATATATGTGGTATTAATCACCTTAACCAATGATTGTGCAATTCAATTGCATTTTTTTTTGCGTAAATATCTGCAAACCAATGATATAAGGCTGCTGACAAAAGATCAGATTGCAGATGTTCATATTTCCGTTCGAAAATGAATGTTTTATGGCTTAAACGGTTTAAGAAAAATACATAAAACATCAATTCTCGAACTTAAATATAAAAATCTGCGATCTAATTTTTTGTCAGCAGTATTAAATAACTGGTTTCCATGGATTTTCGCAAAAGTTGGCTCGTTCCAAGACGAAAAATAAAAAATGTCTAAACGCTTAATCTGTGAGAGTGCAACTTTGAATATTAACAGCCCTGAATATGTTTTAGGAAAATATTGATTTTAAGACTACCAACTTTAACTTCAATAAATGATAGTTACACGGTAATAAAACAATTTTTTCTATATGTTTCTCAATCTCGTTTACAGTAACCTCCCTTGTCGAGCAGCGACACAGAGAGTTTTGAAAAACTAACATTAAGCTTAATTGATTGTTTTACAAATGTCATTCAAAAGAATAAATTCCAGATTATACCGCTATAATGTCTTGTCTTTTTTATACCCGTTCAATGTACTCATAACATTAAAGTGTGTTCACAAAAACAAATACAATTGTTACAGTATTATCACCAATAATGTCTTTTGAACTTATGTATGATTAACAGGTTATCATTGAAATGAATACTTTCTTTGGTGATCTACATGCATGATTTTTCTTCTTTTTTTTCGCGCCGACTTGATGCTATGCATCAATAATTTTTTCTCGTGTATATTTTGTGTCAATTATTAATTAAGTGTAGAAGTTGAGGGGGAGGAATATAACAACGACTCTTTAACATGTGTCTAACCAATGTGCTTTTTGTGAAATGCTAATTTGTGTAGTATACATTGAAATTGTTAAAAGAAAAGGCAACGCAATGAGTTTAAAACGGTCTTTTTGTACTTTACTTATAAAAATTACAATCCATTTTAAGGTAAAAGATGATCAAAATTATTTATTGTGCAGTTCTTTTCCATAACTGAGTTTTATTGAGCTTGATAAGGTCCCAGAAGTTTTGTTGATGTAAATTCTAATTTGACCATTCGTGTTTTGCAATGGTAAACTTGTTCGTAGACTTCAAAAAGTTTTGTTTCTTTAAATAAGCACAACTTCTTTGCTTGAGAGGGGATTTCAGGTTGTTCAGGTTTTGTTTGCATTGGTTGAACTGATTGTACACACTCGGCTTCGGCAGTGAAAAGTATTGAGAATTTGCTCTGTACAAGGAGTTCCCTTCATTCAACTGCGGTATTCCTTTATAGAAGAATGGGTCCACACTATTAGTGTGTTGCTTGTCTGAAGCATGATATATTTCATCGTTAGAGATGTTGGAATACATGGCGAAGCACATGGTCAGGAAACCAGGTCTAGTAATACCAATTACATTTAAAAGTAATCGACTCTTTGACAAATTGTCCAATGCAAACTTCATGAAAGGATGCCTAGGTTTACACACTATAAGTCCGTTCGCTATCCTATATGGGTCATTGTCCTCCAAAACCGGGTGTTCAAAGGGTTCCAGTGTGAGGACGCAAGGGTATTTGATTGTGTTTGATGAATTGTCTGGCTCGCTTTAGGTTCCAAAAGTAGTATTTCCAGCGAGTGCCATTATGGTGTTCAAAAAATGAACGAACAGAATTTTGATATTGCTTTGGAACAATAATGATATCATTTTCGCCTGGGTCAGTGCCCTCGTGGTCTGAAAACCACATTTGGTGCATAATATACGGATTTCTATTCGTTGCGCCTTCAATAGAAGGGAAGTCCTCATTGATATCTGGTTCAAATCCTTCATCCCGTGCATACATGCTGTCCAATGGTCCGTGGTTAACGCCTGAATGTCCGTTCCTAAGTTCCAATGCCAGGTTTTTCCATTCTTCATTACGCGTTGTGAAATCAGCTGAAAAGAATTGAAATTTTGTTTAAAACTTAATCATGGTAACATCATGGTCATGTTTTTTTAAGTTTAATATATTTTGATAGGTTGCTTGCGGTCAGCTCGACTTTCATAATGGCGGTTTGGTTTATGCGCATGTGTGCGTCCGTTCGTGCGACCGATGTCGGCTTTTACGGACTTGCATTAGGGGATTATAAATGAACTACCATTAGAAGACGGTGTGGCGCGAGCCCTTCATTTTGGACAGTTTCTGCATCTTGAACAGGTAAAAGAAATCCAAACATATTAGTAAAATCGCCAAACGTTTATTATTGCGAAATGTCCTGAGCAGTGATTCCTGTGCAGATTACATAACTCTCATTTCAATATTACTGTAGTTGTTCTACAGCGGCTTTTTAAAATACTTCACCTGCAACATTTTTATCTTTGCATTTTATTTTATTATATAATAATACATATTTGGCAATATGTAAATGTGTATTGCATTTTAATTTTACAATTTCCTTACTTAGTAACATATCTACCGAATTTTGTTGTCAAAATGTCTGATTTTTAAATGCGACCTTCTAGCATGGATGTATGTAAGTATTACAATTAAAAAACAGATATAAATAAACTATTGCAAACAATTGCCGATGTTGCATTTGCAATATGAAAAATTGATAACAAATCATAACATTTTCTTTATTATTAATGGGTTTTTAAAAATATCTCGTAACTAGGAGATATAAAGTACTTATAAGGTTAATTAAGATTACGATATAATATCTCCTACATAGGATTTACTTTGTTCTAGACTCATTATCTCATAATTACGAGATAATGCCAAATACGACTTGAAGTTACACTCGTATTTATAATAAAAACAAACACATGTATAACAAACGTACATTTTGAGTGAAACACCTTCAACTACTTACCAAATAATGCATTTATGGAAAATATGAATTACTGATAACAAGATTATAACCCTGTATTTGATAGCTGAAAACGCACAAATATTAAATGATTGGTGAGTTCCAAAGGATTTAGAGTGATAAACTACCGTGTCATAAGGTAGAAGTGCCTGTTTTATGCACATTTCTTTCAAATTAGAAACCTTTATAAGAACCATTGTTTCCGATAATTATTCTTCTTTTTCGGTAAATGTTAAAAATGTATTAATTGTGGAACATCTTATTTGGGAGTGATGATACTATATGAAGGATCAATCATCCTCCAAATACTATCGAAGGTAGTGTCCGTACACAATGAAACCTAACTAATCTGACAATGGCATTTTATTAAAACGCTTTTGCCCATTCTTGGAAATTAGATAATAATCAGTATTTCCACAGCAGTTCATTTTCCTTACATGTATATTGAAACATGTTATATGCATCTTCTTGTTCAGCGTCCAAATAGGGTATATATACAAAACATTGCATGGCGGTGTATTTTATTTATTATGCATAAGTCTAAACCCTCTAATACAAAAATCTGATTGATGACCTCGTGCCACATTTGGTGTTTGTTTTATATCTAAGATGGATTCCAGTTTGAAATTCTACCAAATATAAAAAATATATTGTGCTTTTATTTAGTGCAAAATTGTACTTCCTAAGATAAACAAATACATTCTGACTATATGGTAATAAAATTCATACAACACATGGCGTTCAAAATGGCCGCCCCAAATAAAAAATCTGACAAATTACTTAGGTTTTGTTACAAATACTATAATATAATCGATAGTTTCTTACTTTTTAATGTGTAAAGTGCATTGGTGCAATACTACCTATTCCATATGACGTAATACCGACCATACATTAACGAACATGGTGTCCAAGATGGCTGCCAAAAAAGTAAAATAACTTTAGACTAAAGAAACGTGCTCAACCATTACGTGTTGCATCGAGTACAATGCAATTTTTTCCTGATTGAAGGGCATAGCTTATTTTGTCGTATTTTTAGAGAGCTCTAGCACATACATCATACATCTAATCTCAGTGTGATTAGATCTGCTAGTTTGCTCTATTTTCGTCAATGTCTTTATTGAACACAAAATGGTAAATTTCTAATGATCTTGTCCGCTTGCAAAAACTTACTTTATGATATAATTTTGACTAATAACATAGCAAATATACATTTAAGAATTCAAACCGTATTTTAGACAGAATAACGTCAAATCAAATCAAATAAGAAAGTTGAATTTTTCTTACATTCGGCAAGCCATCTTGAACGTCATTTTGAAAATGACACATCTCTAATATAAGTTTGATACACAACTAAACATTTGCTTCATTTCAAAACTAAAAATGCCATGACATATTAAGGTTACGAAAGGCCATTAAACGGATTCTTGTATGAGAGCCTCTTGGCTGCGAAAATATGCAAATGCTTCTTCTACACACCGCCATGCCGGCACCTCGACTGCTGGGTTTTTGCGCGTTTTGACATACTCCGGCCCATATATATGGTAAACCTGCATGGCTACGGGGGGGGGGGGTAGCTTCATTTTTCTGCCAGGTTCAAGTTTTGATCCTTGTTCTCAAAAAAATGTTTTTAAAAGAGCAAACTCATTTCAACCTCTATACAATGTGTGTTTGATGCGAATGTTCTATTTGATAAATGTCCTTTGACTTAAGCATTAAATTAAATATATCAATATACATGGTAATATACTCACATTTATACATCAATTTTATTCTTGCTAAAATGAGTATAATGCTTACAAAACACGAACATAAAATTCCAGTTAAAGTAACTTTCTTTGTAAAACACCTTACAAACGCCATCTTGTTGAATTTTATCTTGAGTCAATAACTACTTCAATGTTTAACATTAATCAATATCATATGTACTATACGTAACACACCATTTCGTACATGTTTTTTTAATGATCACATAATTATAACGACGGTCTATCTAAGGAAAGTGAATTCTCGCGTCTGTATCATAAAACAATGTCTTAATCATTGCACATATTTGTACGAATATTGTACATTGGAACCGAGCGGCGAACATTTTGGACGCCACCTTGAATAACATTTATTACCAAAGGTTGCGAAAGGCCATCAAACTGATTCTTGTATAGGAGCCTCTAGGCTGCGAAAATATGCAAATGCATTTTATGTGTTATACTAGGCTTTTGCAGACCATTAAATTCTTAACGAGTACAGGGCTATTTGATGACTATCATACTATCATATCCCAAGCTTGTAAGTAAACAAAACAATACTAAATATGTTTGTAACTGGGCATTTAATGAAAATGCCATAAAATATAATTATACATCAGTTGTTTTTAATATCAATAACTACTTCAATGTTTCACATTAATTAATATCATATGTTACTTAATGTAACACACCATTTCGTATGTTTTTTTAATGATCAAATAATTATAACGACTGTCCATCTAAGGAAAGTGAATTCTCGCGTCTGTATCATAAATAAATGTCTTAATCATCGCACATATTTGTACGAATATTGTACATTGGAACCGAGCGGCGAACAGTTTGGACGCCACCTTGAATAACATTTATTACCAAAGGTAACGAAAGGCCATCAAACTGATTCTTGTATAGGAGCCTCTAGGCTGCGAAAATATGCAAATGCATTTTATGTTATACCAGGCTTTTGCAGACCATTAAATTCTTAACGAGTACAGGGCTATTTGATGACTATCATACTATCATATCCCAAGCTTGTAAGTAAACAAAACAATACCAAATATGTTTGTAACTGGGCATTTAATGAAAATGCCATAAAATATAATTATACATCAGTTGTACGAACAAATGGTGCACATTAATTACTTAACTGGCGGCAAAAACCGCCATAAGAGAAACGCCTCCAGACGAAAAGATGTGATAGATGATAATAAATTGAGGATTGTTAAGGAATTTGACCAGTAAATCAGAAGACTCAACCAATCGTATAGATTGGTACTTAATTAGTACTGAGAAATTGGCCATTAAACAACGAGACTTTCAGGTAAGAACATCACTTAATGAAATATGTAGGGTGCTCGCTGAATTGGTATTTCTCAATGGCTAGGGTAAATAAGCTCACCCCACCCCGTAAGAACATCAGTGGGATCAACCAATCTTGATGGCTTACTGACGACTTAAGAGGCTAAAATGTAAGTTTTATAGTAGCAAAGGGAGTAATGTACATGCATAATTATACATATGACGGAATATTACTGAGGTGGAAAAGACAAGAATGGGCATGATGAAAATAAAACTTTAATAATTGGTCTACTGTTCAAAGAAGTATTTACATATGACACGATGAATGGTAAAAACAGTAAAACAATGCAAGGAAGAGCATAGAATAACATGTTATGTACATAATTATACAACATAATTTGCCAATAAATGCACAAGATCATAAAATACTTAAAAGTACAAAATGCAAACACAGGTACTGCTGGCTCAATAAGTCAGAACAAACCACAGATGTGGACCACATCTCATTTGGCTCAACTAATCTAAGAAAGTTATACATTGACCGCGTGACAGTGAGGCAGGGCGAATGTATTTTGGAAGGCAGATGATCTCCAACGACGTTAGGCTTAAATGGTGGTTGTAGGCAAGTTGGATAAGTATGCGCCTCTTGCGTGTGATTCGAAAGGAGTGTGGTGTGTAGTGTGCGGATGCTGGACCGCAATGATCAGCACACGACTGAAACAATTTCCGGAAGGAGGAAGTTGTGATGGGGGAGCCATTATATAATATGTATAACGGACCTGGATGGGTGTCCGTACCTTTAAGGTAGGTGAATAAAGCCCTGACAGGACAACTTTTGCAAACATGTGATTGTCATGACAGAGAGCTTCTGGCTGCGTGACCTTGTGAGTGTTCGTAACTAAGCATCGTTATGATGGTATCCTGAATAAAGCCATCTTTTGTTGGAGTGAAATTGATATGCTGTCGTTAAATCATGTTAGGAGGCGCTTTATTTGACTGGATCAGCTCGCCTAGTCTAAACAGACAGAACACGCTGTAAGGAACATGGATTTCAACAGCAATTGAAGCCGTCGTATCTCAGTAACGTGTTTAATAGAAGAGACTAATCGTTTTAAGATGGGTAACGTGATTGGCAAAAGCTCGTCAGACGTGGCCGATCGGCGGATGCTGTGTTTAGTTTTTTAACCAGATTTTCACATATTGAAACCTGATTATTAGAATGACGAACGTCGTTGTTCGGGCGGGCGGGCTAGCGGGCAGCCGGGCGGCGTCAAACTCACCTATGAAACTGAATAATTTCAATAAGGGTTGACATATCTTGACCAAACTTGGTATACAAGAAGAGTTTATAGATACCTTTCATGAGATTGCGAATGGGGTCTGAAGGGTCAAGGTCACTGTTACTAAAAATAGAAAAACAATTGAAGCTGAATAACTTGGGTTAGGGTTGAAATATCTTGGCCGAACTTGGTAGAAAGGAAGTGTTTGTGGATACCTTTCATGGGATTGCGTTTGGGGTCCCTAGGGTCAAGGTCATAGTCACTGTTACTAAACATATAAAAACAGTTGAAACGAAATAAATTTAATCTTTGTTCACATGTCTTGATCAAACTTGGTATATAGGGAGTGTTTATGGAGACCTTTCATGGGATTGCTTTTGGGGTCCCTATGGTCAAGGTCACTGTTACTAAAAATAGAAGAATGGGTGAAACTGAATTACTTCAGTCAGTGTTCACATATTATGACCAAACTTTGTATATAGGAAGAGTTTATGGCGTCTTTTCATGGAATTACGTATAGGGCTTCTAGGGTCAAGGTCAAGGTCACTGTTCCTAAAAATAGAAGAATGGTTGAAACTTAATAACTTTAGTCAGAGTTCACATATCTTGACCAAACTTTGTATATAGGAAGAAATTATGGAGATCGTTCATGGAATTGCGTATATAGCTTCTATGGTCAAGGTCAAGGTCACTGTTCCTAAAAATAGAAGAATGGTTGAAACTGAATAACTTAAGTCAGGGTTCACATATCTTGACCAAGCTTGGTACGGGCGGCGTCAATCTCACCTATGAAACTGAATAATTTCAGTAAGGGTTGACATATCTTGAAAAAATTTGGTTTATTGGCAGAGCTTGTGAGCAAGTTCCTTTAAAATCATTTTTATTGTCTAGCAACAGAGTTTGATGATTTACTAAAATCACCGATGATAACAATATCTATATGTGCCATGAAAAGTAACATAATCATCTTTATTAATTGGTTAACCTTTCCTTTTAATATTCATGTCCACTCTTATGCATGCTTCCTGTCTTAAGTGTATATCCTCTAACCAATTTGGCATTTTCTTATACATACACACAACACACAACAAATCAACTTGATTATAAGTCTTTGTATTTCCGGAAAGTTGTATTGGAAATTTTATAAAATGGACTATTGGTGCACGTCCGATTATGAAATATGAAATTGATGAATTTATGGAATTATCTCCTGGCCTCATTATCACGAAGATACTTAAGTCAAATCTCAATCTCAGTCTCAATTCATTTGACCATATAGCATAAAAAGTTGTTAAAATCGTAAATGTTTGACATCTTTTAAAAGTGCATTCTATGATAGAATATCTTGATTAACGCTTTTGGTAAAAATTAAGGGACAATTTCTTTAAATGATTTATAAATTGTTATCATCAACACAATATATGAGAAAATAAGTTTTCAAAAACTATTAAAACATGTGAGATTTTGAATAATACTATGCAATTATGTGATAAAATGAGTTGAGACTGAGATTGAAATTTGACTTGAATTACAGATCAACTACCTGCAATTCTCTTGATTATCTTGTATTAACCTTTTACAAAAACATGTTTATACTCGAGAAATACTATTGTTTGTCCATTACGATTGTGTCAAATCCAAAAATGCTGAAAACATAGTACTGTACTTAAGATTGGCTTAAATTACATGTATTTCGTTTTGCAGTCTTAAATATTAAAGTGACACTCTTATTCAAATCAATACAAATATATATATATCAAACATGATTAACCTTAACTAAACTTAAACTTCTTACTTAATTAAACATTTATGGATTTCTGACAACAAGATTTTAACCTTGTATTTAATAGCCCAAAACGCAAAAAATATTAAATGATTGATGAGTGCTAAAAGATTTACTGTGATAAGCTTCTCATAAGGTTATGCATTTTAAAGCTGTAATCTGATTTTCTATTTTTTTATATAAAGTTCCAATCATCAAATAATTCATACTCTGTATCAATTATAGAAGTATTGAAATATCTTAATAGACTGAGAAAAATTCAATTATTGATGCTATGTTTTGCCTCTAAGCTAATATGGATTTAATAAACTTGTAGTAACCTGTTGACTGGTTATGATACTCTTTACACCCAATAATGGAGGTTTTTCTTGAATAACTTGAGAATTACTTAATATTTTGAGGTGCAAAGTCTTATGCTCCATATTTTTTTACTATTATTTCAGTATATTTAGCATCTTGAAGGATGTTTCAAAATCATCATATATCCTAAGATATCATCTCCAAGAGAGGCAAAAGTTAGTTTGCACGGTAAATATAAAATATTTTCAGTATTTTTTTTTTATGAAGTATGAAAATTTATCTCAAAATTGCTTGATGAGATAAGATAAGATACGATACGATTAATTTATTTTGATTTAAGGATATACAGCTTATCATCATAATTTTATACATATATCAGTAAATCATAAATACAAAAATAATGAAAAATAACTCAATCACAAGTTATAGCACTAATTATCTTCCTTATGTGTAACATGTCATAAACTACAATAGAGAAGGAAATGTATATAATGTCGATTGCACCCGTTTCAGTAGTTTATAATTAAGGAAACTTGTGAACATCTGGGATATATATGTTCATACATATCACACTTATATATATATAGGCCCGTACCCTTGATAATTATAGTAGTCCTCTGTTTAAATAGTGTCCCTGCGTTCAAAATTATCCACACTCCGATGTTCACAAGTTTCCGAAAGGGTTATATGGGGAAATCTTTGAAAATCTTCGTCTGAAACCGCCAGGCCTAGATTCTTGGTAATATGTATGTAGCATTGTATAGTGGTCTATTACCTAGTTTATTCACATAATGCCCTCGGTGTCAGATATGAGCCCGCCCAAGGGGTCAATAGTTTCCTATAGACCTACTGAACCTAGGTTAAAAGCTGGCATCGTCACCCAATTTTAGACTTTACTATGAATGACTTAATATATATTTCCATTGCCAGAATTATTGACATTAATGTTTCTTTAATAAATATCCATATTAAGCAACCCACGATTAGATCGCATGGTATTATGGTAAATCCCCGTAGTTTTGCTATAATGTATGCTTTTTGAAACAAACGTTTTATATTAAAAGAGGCAAATCAAGCTGAATCATAGATATTTCAGAATTACTTATATAAACATGTGTTTTACAACGTTTTACATTAAAAGAGGTAAATCAAGCTGAATTATAGATATTTCAGAAATACTAATATAAGCATTTGTTTCACATGGTGTTCTTAAAGCTGCACTCTCACAGATTGAGCGATCTGTCAACTTTTTTCATTTTTTTGTTTTTGAAAAATAAAAATCTGCGATCTTATTTTTTGTCAGCAGACTTGTATCTCTTGTTATCCATGGATTTTCGCAAAATTTGGCTCGTTCCAAGATAAAAAATAAAAAAAAATGTTGTCAAAACGTTCAATGTGTAAGAGAGCAGCTTTAAAAACAATAACTATTCATTATAAACTTTCAAATGAACAGTATAATCATATCAAATTAAATATTCATATAACAAAACCTTTTGCTTTATTTAAACGTTGGTATATGATTTTATGATTACATATACAACATCTAAGAGGGAATTCTCTTAAGAACACAGGTGTTGCACGCCCGGGAAATTAGTCATTTTTATAATAATAACGCGAAATTGCTCATTTTAAGCGCATCATTAACAACTTCGCACAACTAATCACGTATATTTTTTGTAGGGAGTTTAACGCATATCTGCCTGTTTGAATGGTATTTCAAATATTTTTAAATAACAAAAAAGACCATTGGTTCTAAACACCACACCGTATAATTATATAACGCATTAGAAAGTACATGTTTATGCTATAAATGAGTTCCAATATAGAAACTAATCTAAATGGTAACCTTTTATCTCATTATAAGTTGATGAAATTATACATCACTATATAAATGGCATACTAATGATCTTATATTTCGCTTTAAATTTAGATAGCAGTTTCAGTCAGATTATGTTTTGGAAATAATTATGTAACGTTTTAATCCCAAGACCGTTTTAATCCCTCTCATAATGACCCTATATGCCAAATAATGATAGAGTTTTAATGGGAAGTACCTGCGTCATTTGCGTTGAATTACGCATACTTATATTCAAAGCCTTCTCTGCGCCGTTTCTGTTGAAAAATATTGTTAATATGGGATTGAGTTTAGTTCCAATTAGCAGTTTATAACATTGCATTATGTCGGATCATCTTAACGAGTTGTATTACAAACGTAATCCCTTTAATTTCGCCTGAATCGACTTAACGACATATCGAAGCTTGATTATTTCTGTTTAAGGAACTTCGCCACCTTTGATAAGAGTTATACTTTGGACATATGTATGCAATGCGACAGTAAACGCCGGTACATTGTTTGATATGAATATCTGACAGCGATACATGAATGTTTTATTATTCAAAAAAAGCGTTTAGTAAGTTTTTATTAAACAAATTCATGTTATTGCTAATTTGAACTAATTTATAAAAAGTATACTGTCATCGAGAGAGTTCCTTTAATGAACAGATCATTTTTATTCAGGGTATATAAAGAGTTTATGGCACGGTCCCCCCATTACCGTAGAAAGTCAGTGTATGATGTATTCTGCATGAACATAATTGAATGTCTGTTCTTATTTGGTATTGCGCTGAGCAAAATAAAAACAGGTTCATTGGAAATTAGCTATGGAAAAGTGACGTTAGACGAATAAATAGTTGACTTTACAGCGGAAATAAGCCCAATTAAAATAAATTATTGAACTCATAGAAATGATTGACCTTTAATCGGATAATAGCTATCAAGAACGTTTCCTTCTACAGATAATTTTTTTAAGTGAAGAACGAAGTGTACCAATCCGATGATGGGCGTTGAAACCGCAGCATTACTGTGGCGGACAGTTCCACCGATAATTCTCGTAGTCGGTATATGTGGGAACATTCTCACCATCCTCGTGCTCACTCGACCCGCTTCCCGGAAGTCGTCCACAGCGGTCTACCTGATCGCGCTTGCCATCGCGGACACCGTGGTGCTGAATACAGGTAGCTCCATTTGACACTAATGCTTACCAGGTTTACACAACTTGTTATAGTGTAGGGTGAGGGGTTGGGTGGTTTGTTGGGTGGTGGTCAGGATTCTTACATGTGTCATACGTCGTTGATACATCCTACTGTATGACAAGAAACTTGAGAACATTAAACACATTTTAGATCATTCGGACCCACTCGGCCATTTTTATCGAAAACAACCTCGGACGTATTTGGACGGTTTACAATGTCAGAAATCGGTATACCTTAACTACGCTACAAATATGACTGCGTAGTAACTTTAACTGATCAGTTAAACTTAACGACTTAACTCTTGGGAAACTTAATCATGTTTGCAATAATACACTTCACTTGCAATGAATTTTAATACAAGCTAAAACACATTTAACTGACGACATAATTCAAAATTTTACGAACTACCTCTACTAATATACCTTCATACATCCGAGGTTGTTTTCGATAAAAATGGCCGAAGAGCTCTAAATGCTTTGAGATAATAAAATGCCATAGACAATAATTATATAAATTACAATAAAAATGTTATATAATAATGCATTTTAAGCCAATACCAACATCTTGTTTTAAGATGTGAGGACGAATAGAACACAACATAAAATATATATTTCTGAACACTTATTGAAACATGTTCAAAAACGTGATGCACACTGACATAAATCAATGTAATTGTTCATTTACCTGATAAAAGTGGTTGAAATCAGAAGCTCACAAATAATTGCTTTTGAAAAATGGGTCTAAGACATATACAAATTGCACTGTGCACAACTTTGCAATGGCCTTTATCTCATTTTCTGGTGCAAACAGAACAAATATTTTTTATGAGGATTTATCACTATCTGACTTTCTACGGAATATTTGTAGGCAGTTTCGTATCGTCCATAACAATATTTATTGACCGTTACAGGATTGCTGCGCTACTGGATAGTATATACGTTTGGTGTTGACATTACCCATTTTGAGGACGTTGGTTGCCGTCTGTCAATGTAAGATGAACATCCATTTGTTTTGAGTTGTCAGTTTAAAACATCATGCCAGATATGTCCCTCAACCTTTTTTTAGTACTTTAACAAATATTAAATCATAACAATGAATTCGCATATTGACCTTCAATAATTACAACACTTAATCGCTTTCAACTCCACAAATATGATGTCATTCTTTTAATCCCCGCCTCTTCATAATTGGTTATTCTCTAAATTGATTTTTAGCCCTCATAAAGGGCCCTTTTCAGTAAAAAGGTACGTGGCGATAAATTTTACAGTTCGCCAAAATACCGCTAATGATAATTTTGTATCTGTTAACCAAGAAATTATGCTTTTTGTTTTGATTGTTCAAGTTAAATAGGTAAAACATTATAATGCATTATTTTATTTGTTTTCTTTACCTATAATGTCCCCGGTTAAACGCAGCGCGTTTGACATAAAACCAATGTTACACAGTTTAACACGACGTTTCCCGGAGTTTCCATGGACGGAACAATATTCACTTAGTGCATGTTTTTAGTATAAAAAAGCAATTGACCCATTCATGTCATTACTATGTTCTGATAGAAGATGATATAATATAAAAACAGTAGAAATAGTTGTCAGGGGTTTCAATATGGAGTTTTATAGAGTATGAGTATATTGTTTTAAGCTTGGTGCGATGATTCGAAAAGCCCATCTTATTCACCATAGTATCGTTTAATCCAATTTTCGAATGAATTATAGTTGGTTGTAGCGTTTACGATATTTCGTTTAGTGGGAAACATTACACTTAGGTAATTTAGATTAAAACATAAGCTCTTTTAATCTTCATTTTTTTTTCTTCTCAAAATAAGTGTTTCTCAATATCATTTTTGCTGTGATTTGTTTTGGAATCTAGACAAAGGTTTTAAATCTACATCATCTATTTTTTAAAAAAGTAAAAGCCACACGATTTTGAACAACTTTGATGTCATCTTTAGATTTGAAGTTTTTTCATATTTGGGCCTAGAATCCAAAGAGATATCTCCCATCTGTTACAATTTTCTTCGCAGCAGTAATATATCTATATTGATGATACAGTTGATAATATACCATATAAATACATGTGGAGTGATGACAAAAAGAATGATTATGTTAACACATTAAATAATGAAGAGACTACACATATGCTTGAAACACTGTGTGATGACATTGAAAATTCACATAGTAATGATGATATTGATTCCAATTTGAAATCATTCTGTAATATTATAGAAGATATATGCTCACCTTTGTTTAAAAAATATTGTGATAATAATGTTGCACATGTATGTAGAGCAAATGATGGCTTATATTTTGATGATGGTTGTAAAAATTTAAAACACTGTTATTATAAAATTTTAAACATGTATAGAAATTATCCATGTGATTTAAATAGAAAGAATATGGTAGAATCCAGAAGCTTGTATAAGAGTACTGTGAGAAAAAAGAAATGTATATATGATAAAATGCAGACTTAGAAATTAGAAAGTGTTAGATTATCAAATGCTAAGATGTATTGGAAAATGTTAAAAGGGTCAGTTGTTAAGGAAGAATGTGGTAATTTGTCAAATGCAGATTTTCTACAATATTTTAAGGCTATTAATGACCCAGATATAACATTTTATCAACCTGATGAAGATATTTTGTATTTTCATGATAGATATATGAATGAAGAATTGAATATTATGTTTGAAGAATTGAATGTACCATTTTCACATGAGGATATTGTTAAGGCATGCAACCAGTTAAATAATGGTAAAGCTGCTGGGCCTGATTATCTGTTAAATGGTTTTTTTAAACATGGTATTAATAGTAATAATTTCTTTATTGTTGTATGTACTTTGTTTAATAAGTTGTTGAGTTGTGGATATTTTCCAGAGGCTTGGTCTGAAGGGTTAATTGTACCTTTGCATAAGAAGGGTGATAAGAATGATACAAATAATTATAGAGGTATTACATTATTAAGTACATTTGGTAAATTGTTTCTAAAGTAATAAATAATAGATTAAATTGTTGGGCTGAAAAAAAACATGTATATATTGAGGCACAGGCTGGTTTCAGAAAAAAATATGGGCACATTTGACAATATTTTTGTACTACATGGTGTTATAAATTATTTGTTAGAAAATAATAAGAGACTTTATGCAGTTTTTGTAGACTTTACTAAGGCCTTTGATTTTTTAGTGAGAGATTTCATTTGGTATAAACTTTTGAAGTTAGGAATTAGAGGACATATGTTTAATGTTATTAAATCTATGTATGCCACTGTTAAGTCTAGAATTAAATTGCATAATACTATTAGTAAAGATGACTTTACATGTATGCTTGGTGTTAGACAAGGAGAAAGCTTATCTCCATTCTTGTTTTCTATGTATTTAAATGATATTGAAGAGTATTACATGTTAAATGGTTTTGATGGTATTGATATAGGTATGCTGAAACTGTTTCTGTTATTATATGCAGATGATATTGTTATTATGGCTGACTCTGAAGACCAGTTAAAAAAGGGTTTGTTGTTACTAGAGCAGTATTGTGATAGATGAAAATTAAGCGTTAATTCTACCAAGACTAAAGTTATGAATTTTAAAAAGGGAGGCAGGTTAAGGAAACATATTGTTTTTTCTTATAAGGGGGTCAATTTAGAAATAGTTAAACATTTTACATATTTAGGTATTATTTTTACCTGTGGTGGTTCTTTCACCACCACCTTTGATACTTTAGCAGGACAGGCATCCAAGGCTATTTTCAAGTTAAACTCATATTTAGCTAAGTTTCTATATATGTCTATTAGTAATAAGTTAGATTTGTTTGATAAATTAATCTTACCAATTTTAAATTATGGATCAGAAGTATGGGGATTAAAGGATTCTATTGTTTTAGAAAGAGTACATTTAAATTTTTGCAAAAGATTATTAGGTGTTAAAATTCAAACTCAGAATAACTTTATATATGGCGAACTTGGTAGAACTGCATTGTACACTAGGAGAGTTGTTAATGTTATAAGATATTGGTTGAAAGTTATAAAATTAGATGCTCATAAATATGTTAAAGGTATGTATTCTCATATGTGTAGTTATATTGAAACAAGACCTAATTGTAAATCTTGGGCAAATGATGTGTGTTCTTTATTGCAATCTCTAGGCTTTCATTATGTATGGTTAAACCAAGGAGTTGGTGATGAAAATATGTTTATATCATTGTTAAAAACAAGACTAAATGATATGTTTATTCAGAATTGGATGTCAGAATTAAATAACTCATCTCGTGCAAGATCGTATACAATGTTTAGTAATTTTATGTTACAACCTTATCTGACAAATGTTAATATGTACAAATTTAGAAAAGACATGTGTAGATTGAGAGTTTCTTCACATAGACTGTCAATAGAGTCAGGCAGATGGCACAAACCTGACCCAATACCATATATTGATAGAAAATGTTTGTGTTGTTATGTATTAGAAGATGAATTTCATTTTATTTTAGAATGCTCATTGTATAGTGATTTAAGAAAAACTTATATTAGTAAATATTATTGGACTAGACCAAATGTACCAAAGTTTGTTGATTTAATGCAATCGGACAATGTTAAAGTGAATAGAAATTTAGCTATGTATATACATAAGGCATTTAATGTTAGAAACCAATACCATTATTACTATGAATAATATGTGTTTTTCATGTACACAATGATCTCTCGCTGTCATATACATGTACATAATGCTATATTGTGTCTCTATTATGACATGAAACATGAATATTTATTTATATGATCACTGGTGATTTATTTGACCATTTGATTACTTACATGCATATAATTCTCTATTTGTAAATGTATACTCATGGACATATTGCCTATTGTATTTGTTAATAAACTAAACTAAACTATCTATAATAAGGTATCTATCCTTAATACGTATGTATCATATATTTTGTTAATTTATACCCATACTCGGAAAAGGACTGGATTTGGAACTCCTCGTCCATCTTTCTTGAAAACAACCTCGGATGTATGCCTGTACATCAGTTGAAATAGTTCTTATAGTTTTGTAATTCAATCATTAATGTTAATGTTAAATTGATTGCCAGTGAAGTGAATTATTGCAAACATAAATGAGATTCCCAAGAGTTAAGTCATTAAGTTTAACTGCTAAATTAAATTTCTGCGCGATCTACTTGCAGCGGACTTAAACATACTATTTTCTGAGTATGTAAACCGTCCAAATACACCCAAGGTTGTTTTCGATTAAAATGGCCGAGGTGCTCCGAATGAGAAGGACCTGTGAGTGTCCTAATACGATAGTTGGTCATATAAGGTTTTGGGATAATACTAGCCCGTGTAGCAGTCCTATACACAAGTGCGAGTTGAAGAACCAGGGTAGCTCTTGCCGAGGTTGCATTATTTTTGTGCACTACAGCTACCCTGGTTCTTCAACTCGCACTTGTGTATAGGACTGCTACACGGGATAGTATTATTAGTGGTGCTGCGGGGAAACTTTCGACCCCTGGATGGACAAACATGTGTGTTACCACTAGATCAATGACACACTAGACACTTTGAATACTCTTTATACCCGTTTTAATGTTTCCCTCTAGCTACAAATGTCATTTCACACGTTCATGTCAGCTATATGTCTGGCCTCGTATGAGAACCAATATAAAAACAACTAATAAAACAAGCATACACAATCATTTTATTTAGGCATTCAAGATGAGTTTTCTTAGATAAGGGGTGATATTGTATTTATTTTCAACATTGCAGTTTCTTTGCGGTCTTCGCCACACAGATGTCGTCATGGTTTCTGGTAGCGGTCACGCTTGAACGAATAATTAGTATAATGTGGCCACATAAAGTGCGCGTTCTGTGTACACCGCGTTCTGCGTTAATAGTTGTTTCAGTTCTCTTTGTAATATTTTTTGGCGGAACAGTTCACATTCTCTTTGGTGTGTACCTTAAGAAAATAGTTGTTGCTGAACATGGAACTCGGAATCATACACGCTTTCTACCGAATTCTACTTCAACTTTTGATAACAGTTCACACAACCTAAATGAAACGACGGACGTTTTAAACACATCACCTACAAACAAACCTTTGTTGGAACGGTCATCAGTTTACAGTCAATTTACGACTGCTAGCAATTTGTCTGGGCTAGTTCCAGCATATACAACAGCTCTTTCGTCGGATATAAATATGATTAACGCTACATTGTTTTACGAAATGTTTTTCACTTCAGAGGTAACAACAATGGCATTTTATGACAACACGTCTTCAACGGCTAAGCAGAATATGTCCAACGTCCCTATTATATCCAATGACACGCAAATCTATTCCACAACTCTACGTTGCTCATTTTATAACAACCCAGACTTCGCCGATTTCTATCGATTCATTTATCCCTGGGTTAGCCTCGTAGTTTACGTTCTTATTCCTACAATTATTTTGGTAATCGGAAACATAATAATAATAAGTAAACTGAATTCAAGCCGAAATCTGAGGAAGACCATGATACAGTCAATTTCTGCACGAAACGTCCGGGACAAAAACACATCACTTACTGTAATGTTATTGACAGTCAATACAATGTATGTCCTTTGCACCACCCCGTTTACTATTTGGTGGATAGGACTTACATACTGGAGCAAAATTATTCCTTCGCAACACCTGGACACAGTTGGTGCAGCAGTTAACTTTCTCTTGTATCTGAATAACGCTATAAATTTCATCTTATATTTTCTTCGTGGGTCTAGATTCCGACAAAGTGTAATAGATATGTTCTGTAAGAAGCAACACCAACGAGCAAAATATAAAAATGCGGGGCCAAGACCATCAAAGTGCACCACTCAAACAACTTCGTTAAATAACACCAGGTTTTAGTCAACACAAAGGCGTCGAAAATATTGTCACTACAAGCATAACGAACATTCAATTCCAGATACACCACTCTTATTTTCTCTGCGTTCTCTTTCACGGACAATTAATGTATTTATTAAAACATATTGCCACTATATAGAAATAAAAATATTATAATATTATTACGATTAGTACTTTACCGCTCATAAACTATATGTTTTAACTGGAACATGAACAGGAAAAAAATCAAGAATAGGGGACATAATGAATCGGTCTTATATAAAATTTTATTCAGACACAGCGCGTCAGAATGTCGACTTAAATTATTAAGTAAAGTTTTAAAAGTAAAATTGTGCACATTTTAAAGTGATTTGTATTCATTGAAAGCATGTTTTATATAATCTTTTTTAGATATAAGAAAATGCTTTGTAAAATGCAATCCAATGAGACTTGTTGGCGGAATAGCCCTATTTCAATTAACACTTTGAACCGAGGTATTCTCGACATCAGTTTGCATGATACCTTTATTTTGACCTGTTGCATTAAAAACATCTTTAAGAGAAATAATTATAATACAATTTCAAACTCTTCGACATGAATTGATTATTGTTTATGAATCTGATGATACTTTCGACTGAGGTGAGCATTGGATTCATTCCAAGCCGTTCTTTTGATCTTATACTGAATGCGGCAAATATGAGGTTATGGCCATATTTAATAGTTCAAACGCCCAATAGACACGGGCTCTAGTGGACTCTTGTTTCACTGACCGTAATAAGGCGGGAATCTCATCATTTATCGGTAAAGCCGTGTAGTGTGTAGTCCAATAATCCATGGCAACAACCCTATAAGGGATAACATTCGAAAGTTATTGAACTAATTTTGTTTTAACATTAAGCCAGAAAAACTCGAAACATTTGGTCCATCATTTTACTTTATTATTACTTGACTTTCTGCTTTACACAATAATACCCTTAGTATGTGAAAACAGGGTTTGTAACCTTCAAAACAATTGACCTTTGTAGAATTGCAAGCTTTGAATTAATGAATGAATCTTACATTTGCGTAATTGGCACTGTTGCTCCAGATTTATTCATTCATTTTTTGACCAGTGGAGTTTTTTTTATCTGGTCCATCGAAGTTAGTTTTTCAGCTTAAATGTCTTAAAGATACACTCTTACTCCCCAAGAAGATTTACCACAATTAATACAATTGTTTTTATATTCCAAAGAGGGTGAATAAATGACGAAAAATGGTTCTTATGAAGGATACCGCGTTTCATTTGAAAGAAATGAGCATAGAACACGGTATTTCTACCTTATGAGACTATTGTAGATCACAGAAAATCTTTTAGCATTCACCGATCATTTCATATTTGTGCGTTTTCAGCTTTTAAATACACAGTTAACTTCTTGCTATCAGTAATAATATTTTCTATATATGCAATATTTAGTAAGTTAAAGGTTTATCACTCAAAGTGATATTTGTTAAACATGTGTATGTATTGATTTTGAATGAGAGTTTCACTTTAAATCTTTATTGCTTTTCAACGAGATGCTTGTTCCGATATGGATAAAAAAAAATATTTTGCAATTATTTATGAATTTAGGAACAAGTGGTAAACTCAGGTTTTCTTTCACAAACCTTTCGAATGCGGTAGCCTCAATGTATGTTTATAAGAGTTTGTTATGCATTTGTGGTCTGTTTGTGTCGTCTTGTACGTTGAACGTCTCTATTTGATTGGCCTTAGCATTGTGTCTTTAAGCAGGGTCTGCTGTACAGGTTGCGCTACAAGGTTTGACCCATTAGATTTAATTATTTACTTATTATTTAGAATGAATTTGTGTTATGCATGCATTATACTGTAAATTACTGACGGCGACAACGAGAGTCATCATTATGTAACACTTTGGTTCTACTACTATGTACTAGAATTGTATCTTTAAACATGGTTGTCTGTAAATATTTGGCTACAGGGCATGCCCTTATAGATTAGATTTCACTGATAATATTTAGAAACAATCGTGGTATAAATGTTTATATTGTCCCAGAAATTCTCATTGTAACAATGTTTTTAGAATGGATACGTTATATCAATGAATAAATTGTCCCTGTAGTTTGCATGGCGGTTTCCCACACAAGTGATCAATGTTATGTTATAATAACTTGTTTCACGATCGTTGTAAAATAAATAAGTTTAAAATAATGTTTGTTTTTTTAAATAAATTCATATTATAAATGAGCGCATTAAGTTGTCATTGTCATAATCAGGAATAAATTCGTATTATACCATTATAATATTGAAAGATTTTGATCATGAGATGTGTAATGAAACGTTTAAGTTTCAGTTTCAATAGCAACACTTTGTGTATGTGAATTATGTATAATACTTTTGTGTTTTTAAACAAGTTCTTCTGTAAATATTTGGCTACATGGCTTTTTCCTGCAGATTTTAATTTATGAAAAATATTGAAAATGATTCGTTTTATAAATGTTGCCTTTGCCCTTTTAGTTTTCATTGTACTGATTTTAATAAGAATGTATAAGTGACATTTATAAGTGTAATATCCCTGTAGTTTTTATTGTATGAATTCTTTTTAGAATGAATTTGAGTTATAAAGGAGTATGTTGTCTCTTTAACATTCGCTTTAGTTATATTATTAAGATTGCATAACGTATATTGTCATTGTAATTATCATTATACATGTGAAAATAGTATTTAGAATGAATTCCTGTAAATTAGCAAACAATGCCAGCAGTTTTCAATGTATCAATATATATTTGTGTTATAATTGAGCATGTTATGTCTGTAGTTTTCAGTGTATTAATGTTATTAATGTTATAAAATTCGTGTTATAAAAATGTGTTGTGTAAACGTAACACACTGTTGTGATAAATAAACTTTGTAAAAAAATCATGTCAGACTCTATTGAAGAAAATTATAACGTCAGGTGTTTACCGCAGGTAGTGCGACGTTTCCGGTATTATTTTTTTAAATACGCGCTTCACACTCCCGGTAATGCGTGCGACGTTTCCGGTATTTTTTTTTTTAAATACGCGCTTCCCGGTAATGCGACGTAATTGAGGAGTGATCGCGTCGTCAATCCGGTGTAAATTATCGAAAAACGATAGTGACGATGCCGACAATACTCACCTCGCGCCGTATCGTGGTTTAGTGAAATGATACCGAAAAAATTTGTCGTCGTCATATAACGTAATCGATAGAGTAATCGACTATACCGAAATTAAGCTAATACGGCAATCGACGTCCAACGGTATATTAGGATTATTCGGACCCAATCGCGTTAAACGCTTAACGTCGATCGCATTAACCGTATCGAAAAAAAATGAAACGCCATTTTTTGAATTGTTATTCGACCATGCCGTTAACGCTACCGAAAAAATCCCGTGAACCGTTATTGGATTAATTGTAACGCGTAAAGCCTTGTCGAAAAATATGTGAATTTAACGTTAAAACCTTACCGAAAAATATGCGAATTTAACGTCGATGCCTTACCGAAAATATGTGAACGTCGTACTAAGTGTGACATTATACTAACGAATGTAATCGCCTAACGTTGAGGCGTAATGCCTTACCGAAAATGTGAGTAACGTTAATGACAAATAACGAATGTAATATTGTAAATTGTAACGAGTAAAGCCTTACCGAAAAAATATGAGTAAATTGTAACGTTAATGGCAAATAACGAATGTGATATTGTAAACGAGTAAAGCCTTACCGAAAAAAATATGAGTTATATATTATTTTAACGTATATTATTCCTACGTATTGATGCGAAGCCTCCCCGAAAAATATGAGTAAATATTAACGTATTCCAAAAAATACGAAATACGAATAACGTATAATAATAATATAACGTATAATAATAATGTTTAATGTCGTATTTGACGTAAATCCTTCCCGAAAAAAACTAACGTACGTATACTAACGTATTGACGCAAAACCTTACCGAAAATATGAAGTTTTAACGTCATTAACGTAAAATTAACCTAATGGGCGTTTAACGGTTTATTGCAGCATTACATCGAAAATTTAAACGTTAACGTTATTAATCGTATTAATGTTAAGCGTTACCGAAAATGGCGTTTATGATGCGATGTATTATTCGTTTTATTACGCGTAATCTAACCTAATCGCGTTAAATGCTTAGCGTCGTTCGTATTAACTTTATCGAATATTGACGCAATTAATGCGTAATAATGTACGTATTGACACTAAGCCTTATCGGAAATAGCATTATCGGAAATAATAACATTGACCTAATAAATAAATCTTTAATCCTTATAATTGGCCTTATCGAAACGAAACAACTTGTAGCAAATTTCTCGCTTTAATCGTTATCGAAAAAAATCATTATCGAAAATACCACCCTATCCAAAATACCGGATAATAAAGTAAAGTAGTTTCAAATACCTACTCAAAAAGAAATCGAGTCAAACCGAAAAGCCCTATCGAAAAACGCCTGCCATTAAATAGTAAGAATATGTCAAACCTTAGTCGCGACCACAATGGACAATATTTATGGACATAGCGCAATCCCGATAGCGGGTTTGACGTACCCTCTAATATTTTTATTCGTGACGGGACGAAGATATTTCGTGAATGCCTCATTTTTAAGGAACGAACCGATGGTGAAAGTAACGATCCCGATTTTACTAGGTATGTCGTTTTACTAGCGATATAGTAATTACATCAGTCCTTCCCGTAAACACCATGGCCATTATATAAACTACTAGTATCCCGTAAAACTCCATGACCATTAATCTCATAGGCATTATGTAAACTACTAGTACCCCCGTAAATTAATCCCATAGCCATTATGAAACTACTAGTACAAACTCCATGACCATAAATGAACGAACTGATACCCATAGTACCTCGTAACGAGGTTATCGTATCAACCCAGTAACCGCATAGTACTTCTAGAGGTTAATGGATGTTCACTAACGATACTACGGCGTCTGACCGCAATAAACCGGCTGGGTCCGGTAACGTTAGATTCACTGGTCCTTTGTATCGATTCGTATACGGGATAATACGGGATGAACTACTATCGACCCGATAAAAACAATATATGATTTTTTAGTGTTTATTTTTTTCAGAACGATAAAAACAGTACAGTAGTAAATATATACACAAAACAAAAACATATACACACGCAACAATTATATAAAACGCCAATCACTAACGGACCCAATCGCTCAATGTTTCTAACGCATAGTGTTTTTGGTCTAGAGGATCCTCAGTCAAACGCATAATTTCGTCCAAATGATGATTGACAAACTCCGTGCCGTAATACTATGTCGTTTCCATCTCATCCGACTTCTCCGCTTTCATCGGAAGGCTTTTCATCGGACTGTTCTTCGGAAGACTCTTCTTCGGATTCAGAATCGCTGGATTCCAACCAAGAGGGGATATCCTCTCTTCTCGCTCTTAAATCGTTGCGGCAATCGTCGTCGTCGGCGTGCAAGTAATCGGTCTTCATCAAATCGCACGAATTGCAATAAAAGTATCCGGCCTCGTCTATAGTTCCCCTACGGTCGCAACAGTCGCATTTTTTTTCTTCATAAATCGTTGCTTTTCCATTAACGTAAATGTCCGAAATGTCATTTTCCGCGGTGTCATGGAAGACAACGAGAACATTTGTGTCCTTTTCATTCGTGTCGTCGTCTTCTCGTTTTCTCTTATTCGATTTCTTCTCTGGTTGTTGTTCGCGGTATAGCATCTGGACCAGCAACTCTCTCCTTAGATTTTTGGATTTTCGGTACCAGGCCATCAACAAGTCTCTTTCGTTACGAATGCACTCGCTCGTGTCCGGATCACAATCTTTGTCGGGGTGCGTGTACCGGAAAAAATTGGGGTGTGACAAAAACGTTTCGAGGTCATTCTCTCGTACGAGTTTTCGTTTTCTCACGATGCGAGCCGCCGTCTCCGAGAAACTAATGATCCTTAACGTATCCGGGTAAACGGGCATCGAGGGATCGATTTTGCCAGTGCGCATATACCCCGGTTGCACGGTGTCCAGCGTGTCCGTGTCGAAAATTCCCTTAAGAGTCATAAGAATCATTCCCCATTCCAACACGATCGTCGGGGTACTTTCGTGTAGGAAAATCTGACAATTCATGGCCGCAAACTGCGTGGCCATCGCTTTAATCAGTTCCCTGTATTCCTCGCTGACGCAACTCCCGACGAACACTATTCGTCGTAATCGGTTCGTATCGTAGTGCAAACCGTGGATTCTTTCTAGTTGTCGGTACACGGCCACCCGACCGGGGGAAAAACATATATAATCGTCAGCATCGCCCTCTCTATCGATCTCGTAGACTCGTAAAGCCGTCAGCAACGATCTCCGGCTTTCTTCGGTTCCGCCCCGACAGAAATCGACACACGTTCGGTTCATCATTATCGCCGATCTGGATACCGTGTCCAATAAGCGGTAGCAAGGCCCGCAAAACCCTATGCTCGCCCCGTACGTCCCGTCCAGTACGCAGTTGTCGAAGCACGTACGACAAACGTAGTTGACGAAACTGTTGACCACCGGCATGCAATTCCAAGGCGCCAGTGGCGCGTCGTACTGATCCTTGAAGCGGCCACCCCGGTCGGTCGTATCGATGAGTAAACGGTCTTGGTTTTTAATCAAGGACCCGCCGAACCATTCCCGCGCCCTGGACTCGTATTTCGTTATCCTGTCAGATTGCGTTTCTCGTTCGATGGTGTACGTAAACACGGGCGACTCGCTTTCCATTAACTTTACGTACTCGTCCGTATACCCCGTTAGCTCTCTCCGGTTTACGTCGTAAGCGCATTTCACGATAATCGTGTCAAACTGTTCCAACACTTGACGAATGTCGCTAAACACCAAAGGCACGAGATCCATCTGCCTCTTTTTTGGCCGAAGACGCGACAACGCTTGACCGAGGTTGGAGCACACGAATTCTATCGGCCCCATATCCGGGTCGCCAAAAACGCCCAATTTGTGTTTACCGATAAACGTTTGCGCCGCCCTTAACGGGTTATTGCAGTACACGTCCAAATCTCCGGGAACGCTACTCGAGGTCTCGGAAACAGTTCCTCGGGCCAACGCCACGGCGTACGCCACCGCAGAACCGCTCACGAAGACGCCGTCGAGGTTCGTAAACTCATCAATATCCGACTGAACGACGGAAATCCTCATGAGATCTTCTCTCACTTTCGTATACAGCCATTGTTCCGCCTTCTCTTTTATTTTTGCCCAGCGCATTCGCGACTCATTTCTGTCACTACTCGCCATTTTTTAGTCCACGGAGATATAAATTTTTGCTCGAGTATTTTCGATCCTTACTAATGTAGATCCAAACCGGAACTGCGATTTGACCAGAAAAGTGACCCGATTTATGTATGGAAACGTTGAATGATCAACTACGATTGACCTACTATCAGTTCGGTACGAAGGGTCTCTATACCGACAATGTTCGCGTATGGGGGAAGTTGACGAAGGAACACATTCGGCACACTATCCCGCGGAGTCCGGACGCGGCCTCGAAACTGCCACGACCAATGATTACGTCATGAAGCCACGCCCCCATTTCATTATTTATGGACGCAACGGCAATTGGCGTTAGTTAGTCCGCAGACATCCCGTCGTCAACATGGTGAACACGAGAGTACAATATCAGCTCGGCCAATACGTGGACGTACGTGTCAAAGACTTTGGAAACGGCAACGTTGAGATCGCATTTACGCAGTCAGTGTATAACGACGATGCGTTGACAACGAACGAGTTTTCATTAACTTTACGGAGATGGCAGCAGCTCGAACGGTGTTTCGATGATGTGTGGGGAGCTGTGTCGGATTACGAGAAGGGACGGGAAGTGCATTACAGCGAACACTTGGGCGGAAACCGATACGTTCGTGTGAATTCGGGGTCGGTCGATTTACGGCAGTTCGCGTGTGGGACAGAGGAGCCTACGCGGAAAGGCATCGCCCTGAAATTCGAGGAGTTCGATACGTTGATGGGGCTGAAAGCCGACATTGAACGGGTGATACCCGAGTTAAAATCCACACAGCCTTGTTGGATGGATGACGATCACATGAATCAACTCGGGGCTTTGGCATGCGGCGAATGTAACCCGAACCATTTGTGATCGGCGGTGTTGATCTATATCGATCATGTATTGTATATCATGTATTGTATACCGTATGTAGGTATATCGTATGTAGTAGTTTGTATCGATGTAGTAATAAACCATGTAACGATGTGTACGGTATTGTCATCATTCATCCCGAACAATTATCAATAAGTGGTTAATCAATCAGTTATAGAACCAACCATCGTGGAACCATCATTATCTATCTAACCACGAACAACGCGGTATCTTACGGTATCTTCATTATCCATCCCGAACAATTCTAGTTCATACTGTTACATATCGATTTAGTACATATCAATCAATCGGGTACACGTACCAATCGGGTACATAATGATCTCAAAGTACATCATCCGATGTCCAAACTCGTCTTCCACGTATGTAGTATTCGTATGATGATTATGGGTACGGTATTGTCATTGTCCATCCGGTTATAGAACTGAAATACCATCATCTAACCGTACTCAACACGGGATCGTTATTCGTCCCGAACAATTTAGTACATAAAGCATACAGTACATCATTCGAGCTCTCGTCTTCCACGTAGGTAGTCGAGAGTATGGGGGTCCATCCCGAAAGAGACCATGCTCGTGGGGAAACATCACGGGTTCGTCCCAAATAGTGGTATATATACGATAAAGATACAGACACGTAAATACGGTTTACGATTTATTATAACGTATTATCGATAGAGCTCGCTCGACGGACGAACGAGTAAACGTCAATAACGTGAACGACAATATCATGAACGACAATAACATGCATATAACGCAAAAATGATCATAGCAAAAACGATAATGACACACACACACGATAGTCTCTCGGTATCACCCCCAAATATCACGACCGGCACTAGTGTTATTCGTAGTAGTGGTGCTCGTCGTAGTACTAGTAGCATTCGTAGTAGCATCGAAATGTCCCACGCGCTGTCCCAACAAAGTCGTAGCAGTGATAGCGGTAGTGTTATTCCTAGTAGCGGCATTCGGCTGTCTCGCAAACAATCCTCCGCTGCCGAATGAAAAAACCGGACTAGCGGTAGCGGTAGTGGAGTCGATAGTAGTAGTAGCCGTCCGCACACTCTCAGTCGCAACGCCCACTATCTTCACGTACTCCCAGTACAGACCGAAACTACGAGCCAACCTAGCGTGCTCCCCCATAGGCGAGCACCCGCGTTCCCACGCGCGAATCTCAACGCCGCAACAGTAACACTTACAAACGTCCGACATACGCGTGTACATAAAACCGGCACTGGCCAACTCGCGCTTACTAGGAGATACGATCTGCTTAGGCCACGTATCGAACGTCTTCAACCTATTCTCGAAAATCTGCATACCGGAGGCCGACATTTTTTCGGTGATGCTCGCGTGTCAGAGACAAACGTCACTAATGACGCGCGATCTTTCCGCCAAATATATACACTCGCGCTTAATCCGACAAACTCTCGTAATTATCGGATATACACCGAAACGGCCACTGCTGCTGCTGCTGCGGATAAACGTGCACCAGAAAAGGAACGCGAACGCAATAACCGTACCCGCAAAACGCGAACAAAAACATACCGAATAACGCCAGCAAAGTCACGATAGGCCACAACATAATCGAACACGTCCCGTACAAACCCGAAATAAACTGACCGATACCGAAACCCAACTCCTTTACGGGATCAACGAAGATTACTAGTCCCGTATAACGAACGAAGACCACGTACCAATTCTAGTTCGTCTTTAACCTTCCCGTAACGACTACAGTAAGAACATAAAAACTTGTATTTTTTAATGATGGCCGCTTCGCGGCGGTTTTGGGCAATTCGATACATTCTCGAAATTTCAACGAACGTTCGCGTAAGGAAGAAGCCATTATTATCGATAATGTACCTAACACCGTCTCTGGGGGAAATGAAAATACCGTGAATGCCTCTTCACTATATATTCGTGCTAATATCAACAAATTGCCTCAAACCGAATTTGGCGATAGAAATAACCTTATCGAAATGGCTGCTCAAAATGTCGGCGAAGGACCGAACCAAAAAAGAAGCGTGTGCGACGATACCGAAATCAAAATGGAACGACGGAGAACGGTACTGACCTGCGACGAGGATACGTATATCGCCGCTCTTCACGCGCTCATTCTCGATTGGCTGAGTAACGATCTGGAAAACTACGCTCCGCCGAAAGAAAGTTGGGAAATCGACACCATATTAAATGTTAACGATACCGTTAACAAAACCGACGGCGGGGTGCACAAACAATTCGAGACTGTGTACGACGAGCTCGTAAAATTACACGTCCCGGCTCATCTTGTGAACACCACATCTCATAGGATGTGGATACGATTCGTGTTCTATACCCTGAAGGACGCCGGTGTGGATTTTTTGTCGGACATGACGAATCGGATACAGAGACACGATCTGAGCAAGTACACTTACGAGGAAGTACTGGGATACGGAATAATGTTCGGCGAAGGCGCATTGACGTTCAGACATTTGGCCGACAAATCCGAGAAATACGAATGGGACAAAACGTTGAAGAATCACTATTCTGTCAACGATCATCATCCCGAATGTTTTTATCCTATGACCGACGACGGTAAACGCGACAAGTCAAAAGGTGTTCTCACACTCGACCCCGATGTCGGAGAGATCGCGTTAACGGAAAGTGCCATAGACATGCTCGCCGCTAGAGGACAGCGAACGCTTAGGGATGATTCGGAGTTTTCGGTCAAAAAATGGTTCGACATCGAAGAAAAATATTTTCTGAGATACGCGGAGGAGGACAAGACGTTCGTGAAATCCCTACTTCGAGAGTTCTACGACGTCATCATTGAGTACATCGGAAAACATCCGGGCAAGAAGACTCCGAGTGATCAGAGCATCGTCGAATGAGTATTTGACTGCATAATATTTTTTGATTATATTTTTCGATTCGTAACACTAACGATGATATCGTACAAAAAATACGCTAACATTGACGAAGCTAGGAAATACATCAGAAACGACATGGATGCAGTAGAGGCGGCGAAACTAATTGAGACAGTATCGACGGCTACGACGATATCCGAGGAGGACATTGTCCAGTTCGTAAATAATCACGATAATAAGTCGGGAATCGTTGATCTCATCAATGATCGAATGCAATCCGTTTCGGGAAGGCTTTTGACTAGAACGGGTTCTAGAAAACTCAAATACGTTTTGGACTCTATACCGGAATTACAAACTCCATCGGTAGTGACGGACCTACTAACCGCCATTCGTCAAACGGTATATTTGGTGAGTACTTTTGAATCGTGGCAAAAAGAATGGGCAGAACTGGTTGCAACAACGAGGTAAATCGAAACTCTTGTCCCCCCGCCTTGTCGAAGAACGGCGATGACCTATACAGTTTGTCCGTCGAACTCATCATCTTCGGTGCCTTGGCTCTTGATTCTCTCAGTCCTTCGATTAACCCCGGCATTTTAGCACTTATCATTCGTGATACGATTTCAATCGTATGTGCCATGTATAAATCATAAATAAAATATCTAAGTCTATCTGCGTTTTTAGTCGTTTATAATGAGAAAACTCGACTTTATCAGTGTAGCTACGCCCGCGACATCGATAAAGTCCGATATATGGAAACGTTTTTTGTATCAGTATTGGAACTCATATACGATAGTTTGTCGTTGCCCAATTTACCTTCCCGATAACAGACTCGAGTAATACTCGAACGTACCGCTTCCCGTGTAAGGTCCCAAAGTCAACAGACCGGAAGTGGATAGCAAATCTTTCCGTTTAGCCGCCAATTCCTTTATGGCGGTATCGTATTTATCCTGAATAAGGACGGTTTTATTTTTGTAATCGTCTTTCACCGCATCCAATTGGGTTCCGAAATTCGAAGAAATTTCCGATATTGAAGAATCGTATTTGGTTTTCAAATCTTTCATGACTTCTTCGGACTTTCTTTCCAAAGACTGTAAAGATTCGGTATGGGCAATGTTCGTCTCGACCATTGTCTTTTCTCTGTTGGTCAACGTAGCTCTTAGACTGGCATTTTCGGCTTCCAATCGACTGACCTGACTTTGGGTGTCCAGTAATCGAGTTTGTATGCCATTCAGTTCGTTATCTTTAGCCTGCAACTGGTTGCTCGCATTCATCGACCGAGATTGTAAGGTCCCTAGTTCGGTAACACCGGTCTGAATCTGGGCTTGTAATGAACTCAGTTCACTTTCTTTAGTTTGAAGTTGAACCTGAAACTGGGTTTTTAAGGAGTTCAGTTCTGTATCTTTAGTTTGCAACTGAGCCTGTACTAAAATCAGTTGCATCTCATTATCTTTTAACTTAGCATGTATGTCAAACAGAGCTTGGTCTCTAGCTACCAACTCGGTACGTAATTGGTTCTGTACGATTTCCAGTTCATTCGATGCAGTCTGTGCCCGAATTTCCGCCTGAACAAGTTCGTTTTTTTGTGCACTCAAATCATAACGTACCGATTCCAATTCGTTCTTTACGTTAATGTATTTGGAATAATAAAAATTGGCACTAATGCTTTCGATCCGTCTATCATTATCACCGATAATCTGATTATTACGTTCTTGAATCGTGGTAAAGTCGACTCGGGGACGACTTAATGACGTGGTGCGTTGCTCCCTATCTAGTTGTTGCATTCCTCCTGGTTGCCTCCGGGCTTGTTTTTTTATGTCATCCTCCATTTCTTTGAGTTGTTTTTCGAGATTGAGATATTTCTGTTTTTCTTTCTGTTGTTTTAGTTGTTGGGTTTTTGGTTTGGCCCCTTTGTCGTCACTAGTAGTTTCCGAGTTTTTTGTAAACTTACGTACATTGATATCGGAAGGTTTCGGTATATCTTCGATGGTATTTACCATATCCGCAATTTCAATTATTGGTTCGGTAGTGGCGGCATTAGTACCGATACCACTACTATTGGTACTATACGTTAAAAATGTGTCTTTACCTTTTTTGATGGCCGAAACAACCTCTTTTTTAACGGTATCCATTTCGCGTCGCGTGTCATCAACGAGATTTCGCAAAGAATCGGCAACATCGGTATCGTCATTGCTACTAACAACAACACTACCGGCGGTATTAACAGTTTCTAAACCGGTAGTGTTCATATCTGTTAGGGAATAAAAGTGAAAGCGGGACAAACACGAAACGTAAAATATATATTTTTATTCAATTATTTACAAATATCGCAACAATCACGATTCTTCCTCGTCACTACTGTATACGAGGGGCTTTATGCGCTTAAAACGGGGTGGCTGTACATCATCATCGTTCTCGTCTAACAAACGTTTACGTTTCATTATCCCATTACACGCCTCAAATTCTTCGTCATCGTCGCTACTAGTGCATTCTTCGATATCGCTAGTGTCATCCCCGACACAAAAAGAATTCAGTTCGTATCTATTATTATCGTTCAAAGACGAATCACTCAATGGCCTATCGGATTCGTCGTCGTAGACATCTTCTTCGGAATCGTCGTATTCGGTATCGATAGATGACTCCTCGAAATCTTCTTCGGAATTGTCGTTTTCGGTATCGATAGATGACTCCTCGAAATAACTAGAGTCGAAGGCCTCGTCCAGAACAAACTGTTTAAACCGTTTTTCGTTCTTTGGTGTACTGGTACCGTTAAATTCGGAAGAATCGAACGTTAGATCTTCCATTTTTGATGATGTTAGTAAGACCGGTCAAGAGTGAGTCTATTTCTCGTCGTACGAAAAACGTTTTTGTTCGCAACAACATTTCGACACTACCGGACCTAGCATGCCGCCCAAGAGTCCGAACAGTAGCACCAGTCCCAGGTAGCCCACCCCGATCATTATAATGTAAAAACTGTATTCGTCCCATATTTCGTTGGCGATCGTTTTTATTTTGGACTCGACGTGACCGCTGTTAACGTAGCCGTCAATGGCGTCTTTGATCGTGTCGATGACTGCTTCCACGTCAAAGTCCAGTGAGATTAGCGACATAATGAACTTATAAAATAACAACGTCTATAAAATATATCGACGGTTACGCTACTCGTCAGACACCGCGTTAATATAGAAGTATCTGTATCGAAAGCGCGATGTCTAGTGGATCTTTTAACACACCTCAAGAGCGACAGCGCTTTTTCTACCATTTGCGAGACAAACGAGAACTACAAGAGGAAATCGTAACGAGATGTTCCATTACTGGCGACGTTACCGGGACGGATGTGGCCGCTATCGTAAACAGCATGGAAATAAAAAATATCGGAAATGCTATGCTCGATGAATACGATTACCTACAGCTCGACGACGAAGACGGGAACTGCGTAAATATCAACAATTACGCATTACCGTACAGACACATGGTATTGTCCGGTGACGGCGGATCGGGTAAGACGCACATGATTGGACTGACCCAGGTGATGAGGGACGTCGTTTACGTATGTCCGACCAACGAGGCCGGTGGTAATTTGGAACGACATTTATACAAAGCTTCTCTGTTTCCCAGCGATTGTAAGGTGAACGCGTACATGACCATCTGTAAGTATTTCGGGGTTACGCCGCACGAATTGGAATACATGTATATGGCCACGTTTCAGACAGTAAAGAATTCTTCAAAGTTTACGGGAAACTACGTGTTTACCGGGATCAGTGACTTTTGGAAGGCTCATCAGCCCGGATTTAGCACGATGACGAGTTTCCTGTTCAACAAACACATTATGGGCGAGGACAAGAAGAACATGTTCACGCCGGACATATACAAGAAGATTAGAGACCACGTACTGGCGAAACATCGAGGACTTTCCCATACGGACCTGCACGATAAGGTTATGGAGATCGCCGTCTCGAAGTTTAAATCTAAGATCCCTCCACAGTTGACCATGAACACGATTATTATCGACGAGGCCGGACGCATACCGTACTACATGATTATGTTCGTCGTATTTCATTGGCACGCCATTCACAATTTGTACGAGACGAAGATACCACTTACCCGAAAACTCAACGTTATCAACGTGGGTTCGCCTACTCAATCTAGAGTGGTTCACAAACATTCGGATACGAACAGGTACGTGAGAATCAGTCCCATTACGGTATTGGGTCAGGGGTGGTTCATGGGTCCGAATGGCTATCCCGAATCTAGCATTTACGTGAAATTGTTCAAGTACAATAGGAGAGTTACCGGCGGAGACGTGGAAGCCATGACCGTTATGGCGACCGTCGTTGAACGGTTGGAAACTAGTACACCGATAGATTCGGAGTTAAACGAAAAGTTTAAGGAGTTATTCGTCGTTCCCGAGGATGAGTTCTTCAAACCCGACTTGAGCGGGAAAACACAATCGTGTGTGCGAATGGCAAAGAGATGGTGCGACATTAACAAGGTGTACGGCTATATCGGAAATCATTACCGCGATAACGCCGTTTGGGTTCCGGAGTACGTGACGTCGGCGCAAGAACCCAATATGACGCATTTGCGAGGCGTGTCGAACGCGATAGATACGAAAATGAAAGGCGAAACTTACGACGTGGACGATAAATCGTTTCACTTGATGGAAAGCGTCAAGTACGTGCAACCCTGGCTGATGTATTCCATAGCCAATATACCGGATCTCGACACGAGACAGGGAAGGCTGAAAGAAGTCGAGGAGAACGTGTACGTATCGAATCGCAAGTTCATCAAGAACAGAATGGTGCAACTCACGCATCAAACGTATATGCAAATTTTACAAGTTTCGGGAACGTTTAGCGACATACTTGCCACGATCGACAATATTATGTATCTGATAGAGACCGAAACCATCACGTTACTCATGGTGTACAAGCTCATCGCGGCGTGTATAAGGGAAATACACGAATACGCCGGCGATGACGAGGAGACCAGACTAGCCATCGAACAATTGAGGGTTAATGAAGAGATGTTGGCTACGATACTCAGACAGAATGCCGAAAACGAGGACACGGACGAGGAATGCAATCGAAGGGCGATTTGCCAAATGGTGGCGCAGAATGTGCAAACGTTCAGGTCCATATTGACTTCGGAACCCGGTTTGGGAGAACGCGATTACTGTTACTACGCGGAAGAACCGGCGCCAATTACGTTTCCGAAAGACTCGTCTAGAATCTTTAAGCTATCTCAGTACCACGAATGCAATGTCAACAAGCGAAAGCATGGTGAACACCTTAAGATGGGAGACTATATCGAGTTGGTATTGGGCGACTGCTTACACTTAAAGTTGCATAGGAAATCGATAGGGAGGAAGTGTAAGCTATCCGATTTCAATTCGGACGTCGAGGACAGTAATAGCGGCGGTAGGCGTAGGGCTCCCAAGAGGTCGTTCAAATCCGCGTTTGGACAACAAGACTACGAACTCGACGAAGACGGATATTGCGTGGACGATATGATTGTGGAAGAAGTACAGATACCGCGACAACCGAACGAGATGGACTTAACGCAACAACTACTGGGTCAAGGGCAACCGGAATGCCACATTAGATTTTTTCCGATAGTGCTGAGCGATTGTTCCACTATAGACAATAAGCAGGGGAGTACCGTGACCGTACCGATAATCGGCTATGTACAACCCAATCAAGAAACGCAGGACTTGATCACGTTATTTACGAGACACACGAAAGCCGACAATTTAAAGATAGCTACAAATAAGGAGATTCAATGGAAAAGTCTAGACCCTGAAACTACATTTGTACAGAAGACAATCAACCGATTTCAGTACCAGTATTCCGGTTGGACATAGAAACATCGGAACCATGGAAACGAATTACGCAAAAATATTACGAAACGTCGACCACCACATTATGAACGCCGTATCGGAAAAGTTTAAGTACGATCTTTCGGAACATTCGCTGAATACGTTATTGTGCAACGTAAACGCGATAGTTATAAACAGTTTTTATACGAACGTACTACGGAACACAATCCCGGATATATCTAGGGAGGATGTTCGACGGTGGTTCGTAACCAGGCCCATAAACAAAATCGTTTTTGCATTATATTATCTGTACGTGTGTATTATAAGTTCTTGTTACGGGAACGACATGCAATATATCGACATATACGAAGGATTGTGTAAATTGTACAAAAATAATCAGCTAATAACTATGAAATACAAGAAGAAGTCCATCTCGGTAATAGACGATGCGAACAATGGGGTGTTGAAGATATTTACCATACCTACGATGACTTATCGGTACAGATGGGACGTTCCCACGATTAGGACCATACAATCTCATTTCGATAAAACGGTCAAGTATTCGGACGCCAACGCTATCATCTGCTCCGAAAATATAGGAATACAGAGCATGGCCGACATCACTTACGATCAACTGACCGTGAATCGTCTATTTCAGATTTTTAAAAACTTCAAGTTTTTTCCACTGAACAGAAAGGTCGTCATTAGCGCCATCATAAAATACATTACGTATCGGGCATCCACGACCGTACGGGGCTACAATCTGTCATTCGTAGTGTACCTGATGGAGTTATTGGATATGCAACGGTCGTTCCTGACCAACAAGATCCTAAACATGTCGTCCGTGTGCAACTGTAACACGAAATGTACGGGGATTAACGGGATTTACGGTCCTGAACTGGATAGTTTATGTTCGTTGAAACTGTGTTATCATTGTCATACCGTGGTTAATATATATCACAAGAAGACATTCGGTACCAGCAAGGCTTATAACGACGAATATTTGAGTGACGTCGTCTACACTTGTTCCCATAAGAACAGTCATTTTATTAATCGGTACAAACTTTACGAGCTGCACGACAATGGGGATGGTGGAGTCACTAAGGAGGTTTTTGTATACGCAAAAAATTACGATACATCCAACACGAAATACATTTCGTTGTGTCTATGCAAAAGAACGTGTTACTCCATTATCATATCGGAAAATCTAATGAACTATTCGATCGGACCTGGTGATTTCGGGGTAGCAAGAAACGAATGCCATTATTCGAAACGGCAAACCGGAGTGCAATTTAACAGTAACTATACGCCATTCGATACCGAAGAGAATACATGCGGATACGTGGCGGAGGATTTATCGGGATGGCAACTAGATGAGTTTGTGAATAACAACATGTGTTTGGGTTGTAAAGTTTATTACACGAGATCGTGTCACAACAAAACCAACGGAGGTGAAATATACGACGCTATTGTTCGTAATACGTAACGTACTTTTCGTCATCGTTGTATACGCCATCGACACGTACACGTTTTGTTTTTTTGCTGTTGTTGATGCCGTAAACTGCATTGTACATGATTTTCCAAAATGCGTATATTGTAATTGTAGTCAATAAAATAATTCCCAATATAGAAAAAACTAGTTGTGCGTTTATCGGTGTAAACCCGTGAACGGAATACTCTATTTCCCAATCTAGGTTCTTATTGGTCCAAGGTTGATACACTGGCTCGTAAAACGTAGCGAATCTGGTTTCTTCGTCCACCGTATAATTATACCTGAGAGCCTTGTACGTCCATCCTATGGTGAACGGGTAAATGTACCTGAATCTTTCGATGATTATGTCGTCCATAGGTATATCGTTGGGATTTATGATTCGTAGATCGGTAGCCATCAGGAGAAAATAGTCCTGCGTTCTACACTCGTAATCGGTCTTTATGTCGAAAAAAAAGGGTAACTTAATCCAGTGACATTCGTTTATGGCGCTCTTCAGTTTTCCCACTACCCAGAGTGTCTCCCGATAACCCGATAACTGGGCTAGGTGGCACTCTGGAAACAAATTTACGATAGTCCTAGTGTCACCTTCGGTAGTGTGGAAATAACCGCAACTCCGTAACGTTACCGAAGATACTATATGAACGTAGTACAACGGTAGGTTGCTATCGTACCACTCCATAAACAGACCGACTCCGACACCGAGTTCCCCCATAATCACACGCATTTTCGGTAGATACCAATAAGTTCTCACGTCGACGTACCGAAAATCCTGTATTAGAGGCTTGTACGTGTCTACGTGATACATGCATTTTGTATCGTTAACGGACACGTATTCTCTAGGCGGAGGTGAACCACCCGGACACGATTTAGGATTCCCCCAGTAGTCGAGTGGAACGTGATATTCCCTAGGTACTCCCGATACTACGATAATGCAAAGGGCGTTAACAATCGCGATAACGGCGTACTTCGTAATCGTCATGACTTTATGGATATACGCATTGCTGACCGCCGAACGCGTATGCGTACGAAATTTTCCCGAATGGTGTATCTAAATACTCATTCGTAAATACTAATTAAACCCGATACATATCAACCATCCGTACCGACAAATAAATATCGAATACGAAAATGGGTACGTTTACGTATATTGCAATAACCGTGATGATTGCTAGTGTTCACGGCTTGGTCGAACTTGACACTCAAAAAAACTATATCGGTAGTAGTGCCACCGAATTTAAGGGCATACTGAATCAGGACAACTACGTTTACATTAAGTTTACAGATTTCGATCTGGACTCCTACTCGGGAAGCATCAAGGTTAGGGACGTGGCCACGCAGACTGAACTCAGTTACGTTATCATTTTGAGCAGCGTGCCTACCGCGGAGTTTACGGTGAAGGTATTCTACCCTTCTTTGGCAGCCGGGGATATGGGAGATTACGAGGTATTCGAACCCGTAGACACTAGCCCGGCTACGCTGCTTACCTACACGATCAGTGAGCAGACGGATCCAATTATGATCGCCTGCATTAATGGACAACATCGGTAGCAATCCCAAACGGGAAATACGAGAAATTCTCGTAAATAAGTGCGTACGGTTGATGATATCGAATATAATCAAAGAAAACGTAACGTGGGATCGGGGATCATCGGATAGCAGGACTCCGTCGGTTAGTATGACCACGACTACCACCCGGTCAACGTTCAATGCTTTGCAGTAGTTATAGTCGACCATATCGAATATTACAATAAAACACTAAACCGTAAATGCGTTGTATTTGTATACCCAACTACCGAATTGTACCGTCATTTTATTAGTATGGATGAATCAACCCGTCCCGTGAGTGGAGACGTAAATGCGGAGGGGGATACCGCCAAAGACGCGACCGATGACATCAACAATAGTTCGCTATCCGATGGCGGCAATACGACATCTAACGCGATCTCGAATGGCGCAAATAGAAAAGAATTGGTTTTCAGTATGGACGGCATTGAGGAGACATTCTATGACACAAACGCCGCGAACAGTACTGACTTTGAAGATTCATTCGATATTAACGAAATCAATGGTACTCATGATGCTAATCGTTTTTTCGGTGACTTAATGACATTCAACGGCGCCCCGAATATTGAAAGTAGCACGACCTCGAATATGGAAACGAACACGTCAAACACAGGTGACCCGAAACCTAATGAAAAACAATCTAGAAAACGCGAACTCGATGATAGTGACGACGATGAGTTACCAAAAATACCTATTAAGAAAACGAAGCAACACGAAACACAAAATTGGGGGTTTAATTTTGACGGTACGGGTAAGCAGATACAGTCGACGTCACGAGAAGCGGTACCGTTTTTGTTTAAATACGATAACGTCGGTAAAATCCAACTTTCACAATTCGGTCTTATCACGCCCGATACCGAAAAACATAACATCGGTCTTGAGGCATCGGGTGTCGCGAATTCAGAACCGAATCCGGTAGATACTAAGGAAACGAAGAATAAAAGGGGCAAAAAAAAGGATGATAGACGGAAAGCGATGACGGCAAAAAAAGATGATGTATCGCTGTCGGTCGTCCAGAATACACCAATTCGGGTACCGACGCCACAACCAACACAGGTACCACCAATATCCGTACCGTATATACCCGTACGAGATATAAACGAGTTACGAAATATACTATCGATACGTGAAATAAACGAACCGCAACCCTCCGTACCGACCACAAAAAAGGTCACATATACAAACGTTCGTAATATAACGCGACCCACAGTTACGATTGTCGAACAACAACTACGACCACATGTACCGATGGACACCGACATCAATCCGGTAATTCCAGCGGTTCAACGAACACCGCTCAATATAACGCCGCTCAATATACGCCCCGTGCTAGATGCAGAGCCGATAGAGACGAATCCGGAGATGACGACATACGGTAATATACAAGAAATCGAAAGGCCCACGATAAACGATCTAAATAATGACCGACAACACCGAACAGATCATTATGTTACTATGGATATCGATTCGAATGCCGATGATGTCGCCGGTGCCGGTGGCGATGGCGATGCCGGTGGCGATGATGTCGCCGGTGCCGGTGGCGATGGCGATGCCGGTGGCGATGGCGATGGCGGTGGCGGTGGCGGTGGCGGTGGCGGTGGCGGTGGCGGTGGTGGTGGTGGTGGCGATGATGATCGTGATGATGATGATGATTACGATGGTGCTGCACGGATGGCTCGCACCGAAGACCGGGCTATGATGAGTTTAAACCGGAATGTAGTTGCAAATAAATCCGCCGCCATACGCAGAGAATCCTTAGCTAAAGAAAAATTGATAAATGCAAATGTCGACAAGGCGAATGCCCAAACCAATATCGCTAAAGCTAAAGGCGAGGTCGAAAAGAAAATACTCGAAGAAAAGCAGCAAACGGCGAAGGTTAACAGAGACATCGCGAACGCTAAACTAGACAAGTTAAAGCATGGCGACAAAAGTGAGATGGAAAAGGCTAAGATCGCTCAAATCAAGGCCAATACGGACCTCATAACGGCCAAAAAAAATAAACTCAATAACGACGGCGATGGCGGGAATTTGGAAAAAGCTAAAATCGATCAAATCAAAGCCACTACCGAATTAACGAAGGCAAGAAAGGATCAGTTAACTAAAGTAAATTCAGACGGGGTAAATTCAGACGGTATCGAAGCCGCAAAGGTTAGGCAAACGGACGCCTCGAAGGACTTGTTCACGGCCAGAGCCGAAGCCCAAAGGGCCGATACTCGAAGAAAGGACGTTCTACAAGCCTGCGAAAAGGAGAAATGTCAGGCCGAGAAGGATAAGCTGGTCTCGGAAAAGGACGCGATCGAAGCGAGAAAAAATGCCATAGGCAGTGAGACGAAACGAAACGACGAGTTATCCGAAGCTAAGCGCTTAGCCACAAACGCCACCAAAGACCTTATCGAAAAACGCGCAAAAGCTATCAAAACCAATAACGACATGATTGAGGCGAAAACGGCCGCCATAAAATCCAATCAAGAAGTTCAGAGTAAAAAACGTGAGCTGGCCGAAGAAGAACTCAAACATAGGAAGAGCGTGTTCGAAGAAGAGAAAAGGATACTCGTAGCCAAGGCCAACGTTCAGACGGCTAATAAGGGCAAGGTTAAACAACAAACCGAAAACTTACAGAACGACAAGACGTTAAAGCAAGCCCAGTACAATCACAAAGTCCAGCTGGACACGGAAGCAGTAAGGTTAAAAAATGAAAAACACAACTTCGATTTGGCAAAAAACGTTCAACGTGAACGGGATCGCAAAAAAATGGAAGAAGTTAAAATGAAACTCGCCGAGAAAACGGTCGAAAGTAAAATTGAATCCGGTAAGCAACGTGTCGAGACCGACAAACTCAAGCGAAGGTTACTGGAACAGTCTTTGGATCATAAGCGCGACACGCACGCGATAAAGGTAAACCAAGCGGTTCGCGATATCGATCTCAAGACCAATTTCCAACAATCTAAATTACGCGGTCAAGAGTTGGACAACGCTAGGAAGGTGCAGTTAGTCACTTCGATAAACGCCGATCTGGAACTGAAAAACGTTAAATTACAACAGTCCAGGGACGAAAGACTCAGACGAGAGGCTACGCACGCGAGTCAGCAGCAACTCTTGGCCGCTAAGGTTAGCACGCAAACTAACGAAGAATCGAGAAAGATGGGATCTTACCCGCTTAAGCAAGACGGTCTAATGTTGGAAAATGACCAGAGAAAGCTGAAAATCAAGCAAATGGAAGCCGATTTGAAGCTCAAACAGTACAAGGCGGCCAATCCCGTGAAGAGTAAGGATCCGGCGGAGATTAGGTTGTTTAACGATAAGTTGAAGCTTCAGCAAGACGCCCTACGGGCCAAATTCAGTCAACAAAACGCGACAAACGCCATTAAGGGCAGGGAACTAGCGATAAAGGAACGCGAGTTGGAACTAAAGGCTCTCCCGGACACGGAAGGGATACGAAAACTAAAGTTGGAAAATGAACAAAGGACAGTGAAAATTAAACAAATGCGAGCCGACTTAAAGGTTAAAGAACACAAGGCTAACAACCCCAATTCGTCCGCTCAAAAAAAGTCAGCCGCCGAAGTCCAACTGGATAGGGATAAACTAACGCATCAACAGAATGTACTAGCGGCCAAAAAAGAACAATTAGCCAAGGCAAACCTGGTTAAGGTCAGGGAACTGGCCATAAAGGAACGAGAGTTAGTTCTGAAATCGTCCGACGGAGACGGTAGGAAGGGATTCAAGTACAAGTTTTACCACCCTCCGCGAGACGAAAACATCGTAAATCAATACGGGTCAGCCTTAGAGTTTCAACTGGAGAAATCAGTCGAAAACACAGAGTACGATAAGGAGAGGGAGTTCATTACATTGTGGAATTCCCAATACTCCGGAGGGTACACGGACTACGCGACGTTCATCGAAAGGGTTAAGCGATTAAAGTCGTTATCCGCCAGGGTAATAGTCAATTCAGACGCGTTTCTCACTTACATTAATAATCTAACCAATAACCAGATCGGTATGACCGGTAGCATTCTGTACAAGAGACTGATTTTGTGCCATCACTTCCAAAAGGACGGTATGTACGTATTTAAAACGGGACCGAAGTTTACGTACCAGTTTGTATACGTACCAAAAAGTATAGCGGAATCGTTGATTCCGATAATTGATTTGAACCCTACTGAGCACAGATACGTGTTGACGCACGTCAATGACAATGAAGACTTGTTTATCGGGGACATATACGAATTTATGAGCGTAAAAAACATATTTCCGTCGTCCACCAAGTACTACACGAACAACGCATTAACCGAATTTTACCCTATGGCGTACAGTTTAGTCACTAAAATGGTGTACCGGGTCGAACACGTAGTAAATCAACTGTTTCCTAAATCGTTACCGGTAAACGTACATAGACCGTTTCAAGGGATTTCCGTACAAATATACGACACGGCGGACATACTGTCCGTTTCGGACAAAGACGCGAGGTACATTCGAGTGGGTAGAGTACCCATTAAACAAACCAGAGACGTGCACATGAAGCGGCTTCTCGATTTGAAACAAGGTTTAAATGAATACGGTGGTGGTGGTAACGTCGATAGGAGTACATTACTTAATATATTGGCGGAAATAAGTCAGATCGTGTACGGAGAGATAAGGAAACTACATAACTTTTCGTTGCAACGTAGTGATATCGCTAGAGACGCCGATGTAGTGAAAGGATCTGTAAAACGCATGTTTACCCCGATATACAAACAGGCCAATCGACTGTACGTGAGGATAGTTGAAGAAACCGCAGCCACAGACATTCCCACTTTAAACGATAATATTAATGAGTTCATGCGTAATAATAGGGTTATCGATACGGTTTCGAATACCATTACCGAAATCATTACCGAAATTGTGAACAACCAACCGGCGAATAATGATAACGGTATTGTTCGCGATGATGATGATGGCGGTGTGTAACTTTGTGTAACATTGCATAAAATGATTTTTAACACTTATCATTCGGGATACGATTTCAATCGTATGTGCCACGTATAAATCATAAATAAAATATCTAATTCTATCTGTGTTTTTAGTCGTTTATAATGAGTAAACTCGACTTTATCGGTGTAGCTACGCCCGCGACATCGATAAAGTCCGATATACGGAAACGTTTTTCGTATCATGTATCGGTACTGGTAATTATCGTAAAATAATAGTACAAAAGTCGAGTCGAAGTATTTGACCATTTAGTTTACGACGTTTCACCGGATGGCCATTTCGTAAATATCACTACGAAACGAAAGAGGGCGGTTTTTACATTATGGGACGCTGATGTCGGGGCACGATGAATGCCGAATGAAATGGGTTAAATGTATTATGTAATAAATGCTTGCATTATGTATAAACACGCGTCGTTCCTAACCCCAGTAGTTCGCAATAGACATTGCGAATAGTCATATCGAAATGGTGTTGGCCAACGGTTTGTATAGGTTGTATACCTATGCGAGACAGGTGTCGGCCAACAAGGTACTAGAACTGTTATCTAAAAATAAACGGAAGTACGATTCCGATACTATCAGGGATTTACACCGCCATTGTCTAAATGACAAACGTAAAGATGTTGACGCGATAATGTGTATATGTTATCCGGTTCGGGACGGTGTCATAGACCACCGGAAAAGGATATGTGTTACGTTTCTGGGACAAAAGTATACGACGTACAGTTCTCATACTGATACCGTAAATCTCGAAAATGAAGAACACGTCAAATGCAAACAAGATTCGTCCGATTTTTCGTTATTCGGTATCAACATGGATGATTACCGCACTGTCGGTAAAGAGGATACGCACAAGACGGAAACGTTAAAAATAGCCTGTATGGACGCCTACGATTTCGAAAAGAAAGCGTACAATGAATCCAAATTGATACCTCATCAATTTTTTTCGATAAAGGAGGCTCACGAAAATGTAGTAACAAACTTGGCAAATGATATACGGTGTTACAATAACAAGCATTCGTTTAGTGACGAGTTCATTATCGATATGATAAAGGCCAATCCTGAAATTGAGACGGGACTAGTGTTGGATTACGAACATTTACGGGATCGTAACGTATTGTCTGTGAACGGAAAATGTTTCAGTACCAATGCGGTAGACGAAGAACTGGTTGTGTTTCTTTCGGGGAGTCAGGTGAAATGTTCGTACGAAAAGGATATAGACATAACGTACATTAAGAATCATGTGAACGTGCATCTCGATATCGAAACGATCACTCGTGACGCCAACAATAAGAAAATCCCGGATACCATAGTGTCAATATCTCTCGTCGTACAACGTGGATCAGAAATTTCCGATATAGTTTTAATCACGTCCGGAAAGTTCCCTAAAGGTTACGAACGAAAGATGACCAAAAGACTGTACGACGATAGGGACTACTTGGCGTACAATTTGGATTACTCGGACTACTCTAAATACTGGGTGGAAAACATTGACCCCAAATTTAACGAGTTCCCGTTGACTAGATTTAATAAATGTAAAGACGAACACGAGATACTACGTTCCCTCATTTCCGAGTTGAAACACTACAAACCCGACGTCATGTGCGGGTACAACATTCTAAACTTTGACGTAGCATTCATCATGAGAGCGTGTTTCTAGGTACGATATAAACTACATACGCGAAACGTCGGTGTTTAATGTGGACAACTCCCGCAACCTCGAACAGTTTATAGTCGGTAAAAATATCGAGAAAATAAAACACACTTCTGGATTTATACGAAAAAAGGATTTTGACATAACTGTAAACATCGTTCCAGGTATGGTCTTGTCGGACTTGTGGGGTATACACAAAGTTAAACTGGACGAAGTCGCCCAAAAGGTGTTAAAAATCGGTAAGGTCGACCTGTCTTACGACGAAATACCCAAGTTGTACTGGAGCGACGATCCCGATAAATTGTATAAGTACCAGTGCGTGGATTCGATATTGACCGCCATGTTGTACGACGGCGTGGACAGGTTCAAGTCCATCGAGTACTTTCACATATGTCAACAACTGTGTAAAACCGATCTCCCTAGTTGCTTTACCGATCAAAAATCTACCGTAGCCACTACCGGAAACTATTACGCCTACAACCAAGAGGGTTTTGTAGAAGCAGCCGTGATCAAGCCTTCTCGAATTTTGCAGTCGCAAATTATGCTGGACGTTATGCGACTACTGATGGCGAGCGACTACGTCGAGACGAAGTGCATAACCAACGAATCTCTGCAAATAGTGTACGATCACACTCTCGGAAAATGGCGGTTTAATGTGATTAAGAAAGAACTGAAAGACATGCAAAAATTACCGAAGGGGGTCAATATGGCCAAGTATATGTCTTGTCAAGGATCCCAACCTTACGAAACGCATCAATTGTTGCAAATGATCGATCACATACTATACGGGTACAATGAATTCAAGGTCACTGACGCTATCGGGAAATCCATAAGTTCATTCGTGACCAAGAAGGTTCTCGAAGAAATGCCCAAAAAGGTAACCGGACAGACTCGTGAAAAGTTACTAAAGTTACGGAAATCCCTAACCGCCAAATTGACCGACTTTTTTGAGTTTATGAACAGACGGACAATTTCTAAACGCGAACCCGTAAAAAACTTGGTGGCCAACTTTTCCGTGTGCGGTAAGCTCACCAAGACCGTACAAGTCGTTTTGGAGTTTGTTACAGAGGTGTACGCGGACAGTGACGGAACCTTTAACGACGAGTTTCGAGCTCACCTCGAAGAGCTAAAGGCATCTCACCCGCCGAGAAGAATTCCCGTCGAGACCGTGAACGAGATGCATAGGGGCATTTGTGAGTACATTAAGGCGAACATGGCCCGCGAATTGAACATGAACATGCATCCGTACGACGGTGCTTGCGTTTTTCAGCCCGAGGCCGGAGTTTACATAGACAAGGCCGCCGCTTGCGTCGATTTCAACTCGCATTATCCGTCTAGCAAACAGGCTAGGAACGAAGGTAACGAAACGCATATAAGCATACAGACCATAAGGAAATATAATCTGGTACTGAACGAGGACTACTTTGCCTGTAACACCAGGATTTGTGACGACTACGTACCCCACGACGAACACGATGACGAGTACATACTGAAAAACTACTGTTTTTTCATCAGGCCAGACAAGCACGCCGATTGCCATTCGATTTACAAATTGGATTTCGAAAACATGCTCAACTTGAGAATAAAGTACAAACGGCTCATTGACACTTACGAACAACAGGGTAACGAGAAGGAGGCCTCGAGAGCGACCAACATTAGCAATACATTAAAGATATTAAACAACTCTAAGTACGGGTTGACGAAGCTCATGGGGTCGACCAAATTCGCGGCAGCCACGACAGCGGATTGTAGGAAAATGTTACAAAACGTCAACCGATACGTAAACGAGACTTACGGGAGCACCACGGTGTATGGTGATAGTGTCATGCCGTATACACCCATCACGGTAAAGGACGGTGACGACAACGTTTCGGTAACCATGTTTGAAGAATTGTCGAAAAAGGCCACGTGGACACCGTATCGTCAATTTAAACCCGATGACGAAGTGACGATGCGAAACAAGGAACAAGGGACATTTGACGGTACTATGCGCGTTATGACGAGAAGCGGCTGGAAAGACGTTCGCAGAATCGTCCGACACAAAACGGTAAAGAGTATACACAGGGTAGTCACCCATACCGGAATTGTGGACGTTACCGAGGACCACAGTTTACTAGACGGTAACGGTACCATGATTAAACCCAAAGACGCTATATGCGGTACGAGGTTGTTACATATTCCAGCTACAGAGTCCTATTTTTACGGCAACGATTCAGCAATATCGGAGAACTTGGCTTACGTTATGGGATTCTTTGTCGGGGACGGGCATTGCGGAACGTACGATACAAAATCGGGAATCAAATATTCTTGGAAAATTTCTAACCAAAATTTGCAATACCTACAAAAATGCAAAGAAATATTGGAACAAGAATTCGGTATGCGGTTCAAAATCATCGATACCATGAAGTCTTCAAGCGTGTATAACTTGGTCCCTACCGGTAATGGGTACGGACAGGTGAGGCGTCTATCGGAAAAATTTAGAAAAGAGTATTATGTAGGCAGAGCCAAATGCATTCCCGGCTATATTTTAAACTGCAATAATCCATTAGTATTGGAATCATTTCATGCCGGATTAATCGATAGTGACGGGAATAGGCGGGAATATGCGGAGAAAGGATGTCTAAAAATAGACACGAAGAACCAAATAACGGCGCACACGTACATGATATTCTTTAAAAGACTGGGGATGAAAGTGTCGATAAACTGTAGGCACGACAAGCCGGATATATACAAGATCACCTACACTACACGGAAACAAAGGAAACCGATCGACGAAGTAAAAAAGAATTACGTTCTTAACGACGAATACGATGGATACGTTTACGACATCGAAACCGAGGACGGTACATTCAATGCCGGAATAGGGGATATTATATTGAAGAATACCGATAGCGTCATGTATTCGTTAAAGTATACCAACGAAGAGCTCGTCAAACGCTTTTTGAGAGATCCCAAAGGGTTTAACGACGAATACCTGAAGCTAGACGATGACATTTTAAGCAAATTGCGATCGGAATTGATCGGTCCCGTAGAAGTAATTAAGCAAGCAATTATTACTGCGATACCCCACGAAGATGACGATGAAGAACTTGAGGAAAACGAAGAACGTGACGAAACCGTTAAAAAAAAGGTAGACACGGAATTGATAAAATCTTGCAAGATAATCGAGAGTGTGGGTATCCAGATCTGTCGAGACTTAAACGCCAACTTGTCGTGCTACAATAAGCCCTCGAAACTGGACTTCGAAAAGGTAATGTGTCCGGCGTTCTTTTCGTCCATGAAAAAGTACATTTGCGACATGCCGTTAAAGAATCAGTGTTTGATCAAGGGTCTGTCCATACGGAACAAAAATAAAAAAGGTATCACCAAAGATATATTGACGTACCTTATCGAAACCACCAAAGAAGCGTCTAAAACGTTTGCCGGAGCAAATGAATACAACATGACGGATTTGTACGAGTTTATCAGGGACAACGTGGTAAAAGCCATGGTACAACTCAGGCAAACGGGAAAGGGTCTCGAGTTATCAAAAATTTGCGAAAAAAAAACGGTAAATACTAGCAATAAAATATCAAACAAGATTAAATCGCTAATTAATAGGATGGAGGTACTAGAAGGCAAGATGATGCTGTTTGAGCGTATACATCTTACCACTATCGTGGTAGATCCGATCAACGACGAAAAGGACTTCTCATACGCCACGTTGGAGCAGGTACAGAAGGGGTTTGACGGAGACGATAAGTTTTCTTGGGCCACGAAGATACACGTCAAAAAATTGATCCAAGATTCGTGCAGCGAAATCATACAAATTTTACGGTCTTGCGTACACGAAGAGACTTTGAGGTCGTTCGAACAATTGGTCGCCGGATTTCCGATTGACTCGGAAAAATACGAGGAAGTACGATTAGGCGAAATAGTTACGCCCGGTACGTTATACGGAACAAAGTCTACTTTCAATCAAGTGATTAAGGGCCTCGACAATCCCGGTAATGGTGGACTATTTAACGTAACCGTAGAGACGAAGAAGAAGAAATCGAGAAAGCGAAAACAACAAGAGGGACCACCTACTATTACCGTCGCAACAACCAACATTGTCACTAATACAAACGACCTTACGACTATCAATACCGACAATAACGACGTACCACAACCACCGCCACAGAAAAGGAAACGGAAGGTTAACCAACCATACCGAAATAAGAAGATATACGAAATGTTTCCGATAGCCAATAATAACGACAACACGATACCGGCTACAGTCATACCGACTACTAGTAATGTTGCGGAACCATCTACCGAACAATCAGTTACCGAACTACCGAAAAAGAAGACCACTACTACGAAAAAACGTAAAGTATCTGACGGAGAATTACGGGATCCTATGGCTCAAACCCGCAAAACGTGCAATTACGAATCAGCTATGATCGATAGTTATTTCAATAGGATATCGTTTGGAAGATTGATGAATATACGATAACCGAAATGAACTATGGTATCGATAGACTAGAATTGTACGACGATCACGATAATTTGGTGTATGTCGTTGATTTGAGTGAAGATTTTCCCAGTGATTGTGATAAAATACTTGATTTCTACTGAATTTGAATAAATGTTTGGACACCGATAACTTATTTTATTTCGTATTTTATTTTCATTCATCAATGTGTGCATATGCATCTATGGTTACAATAAATCGTATAGAACCGTATTGATGTATACGTTTTTGTTTTCTACCTCGTACCGAAATAAGTACAATAAGTGAAATACATTTGTTTATTTCAGAACCCGAGGAAGGTGAAAGTTTTCCCTATATATGGCGATGGCATCCCATGAGGACAGCCTGTGTTAGCTTGCTGTGAGGGTGGAGGACAAGCTGTCGACTCGCATCGTAAAGCCAATGATGAAGGTCCTGTCCAACCGCAAGAGGGATGCCCCTTAAGCCATTAAAAGGGAATGAAAAACTTCAAAAGTTTGATGTATTTGTTTACCATTTAATGTAAAGTGAAAGTTACCAAAATTTAATATATATTTTTAAGATTTATACAATAATAAAACAATGATATGAGATCCCTTTTACTCTCAGGAATTTATTTCTTATATTTAAAATAATCCTTGTCATACATTTCTAGATGAAAAAAACAACAATTTCCATTTTTTTTTAAAAGTCCATACTTTAATGTTCAATCAAATGGTTAATTGAACACATACATCTCATTTTCAGTGCCAGTGTGAAGTCTGAGGTAGGGGGAAAAGCGAAAGGTAGGAAAAAACATTGAATATACACGTTTGAGTGGTTATGTTTTTTAAATAACTGTTTTTTTACATAAAGAACAGTGTTTGGTTTATATGTAAAGACAAATAACAACAGGCATGAAATAATTATGTACTTTTAAAGATTGCAGCTTTGTTCATTTAAAAAAACTAAAGTACAAATATATATATATATATATATATATATATATATATATATATATATATATATATATATATATATATTTAATGACTTATGACATAGTTTCTAAGGTTTTCTAAATGTCTTCGTTTCAGGGTGAAGATGCTGTTGAGTTACTGCAGGAGGAGGTTTCTGTGAATGCAGTGGAGTCCTCAGCAACCCTTGAATTGGAAGAGTTAAAGGAAAGTATAACATAGTTTTAAACGTAACCATCTATAATAATTATTTCTGTTCTTGAAGCTTGCTTATAATTGACTCTCTGATTTTCAAAGTACTAAGAGGTCAAATTAAAAGTTATCCAAAATGAGTGTGAACAAGACGTGTGTATGAATAAGTGTCTATATTTTCTTAACGAAGTCATATAAACAATGTGTTATTGGTCTTTTTTATTATATATTTTTATTGGAACATTATTGTCTCAGTTCAAGTACATATTGTGTTTATATTTGTAATGTCTAAATCGAATTGGTGTATTAAGTGTCGTGAAATTGTGTGGCCGCTGCAACATGCGACCACCTGCGTTGAATGCGGCTCATTGCAGCACCGAGTCTGCGATACAGGTAGGTGTTAGCAATGTTAAGCATACAATGTTGTGTACGTACCCTAAACGTTGTATAAAGGTTTCGAGACATAGCTGGATAAGGCAAATGATAAACATCCCCAATAATTGCTCTGGCTGGTGTACGAGAATGAAAACAGTGAGCTTTGCTTTAAACCCATTAACCTTGTATTTTGGATTAAAAGAATATGACACTTCAACCGGGGTATCCGCTCTAGATGCCACCTGCATCATAGGTCTTGGCCTAAACGAGTCATGTTGAGCTATTCGGTGTTACAAGAGATGGGCCTGTGTCACAAAGGTACAATTAAGCTTAAGACAAACCTATACGGTGTATTTCTCTCATCGGAATGAATGGTAGATAGTTTAGCGTTAACACATTTTATTAAGCATGTTATACCTACATGGCAGTGTGAATTACTAACAATGCAGGTCGATAGGAGAGCCAGTGCTGTCTTGCAGCGTTGTTGATAATAACGGCCGAGATAGAGTACGAGGTCTTGAAGTCCGCCCGAAAGATCCTACGTCTTTGGTATGTTACAAGTCTTTTTAAATTATACCTCACCAACACGGACATTCGTTGCCTCAAATATATATTTGCGATTGCCATGTAACGTTTTTTTTTGCTTTTAATATAGTAGTTCCAGCAACAGATGCGTCGGTAGTACCTTGACGGCACCTTCCGGACAATGAACAAGCCATTTACTCAGTTTCGGTCAGTGCACATCTTCAGTCAGCAAGGGGACTCGGTTAAGCAAGTACCATTGCTCTTCGTTATGATGGCGATACATAATAAATACACATTCGCGCAATATCAGTAAGAAAACCTTTGAAGAAATTTTAGTCACGCCAATTCTATGGATTTTAGCCTATGTATTAAACATATTATTAAAACTTTAAGTAAAATAACTTTATATATAGTTATGTCTTGTCTTGTCTTATAATTGTAGGTCCTGCAGAAGCTGATCGAGGTTCTGGACGGGGCCCCCGCCCGTAGTCGAAGTGTTCGAGATTGATTTCGAATCTGGTTAGCTTATATCAACATGACATTTTGCAGAATAAAAGTAGTCACAAAATATATGCTTCATGATACAATTACGTACGATAATACCTTATTTTGTCTTGCAGGCCAATCCATTTCCCCAAGAAAACAGCTGTGTGTCCACAGGGTGTGCATTCCACTGGTGCCTGTCTGTTCTTCGCAACGTTCAGCACTTGGTACTGAAGGCCACGTACGAGCGGAGAGAGGGGACACACCAGCTGATAAGGAAGCTGTTAGCGTTTCCGTTCCTGCCAGGACAGCACATTTGGCTCGCCTTCTTGAAGCTGAAGGACCGAGCAAATGCCAGCTCTAGAGAATCAGTGGATGGAGAGAACCCTCAGAGGAGCTAACAGTAGACCATAAGAACGAATAACGACACTGAAAGTACAGATAAAATATTTTGTGGTAGTAAACATTATAATATTCAGTATTTTTTTATCATTTTATTGGCGATTGAACTTCTCTGCCGTGCTCTCAACCCCGCAGTCGAGCGTCCTTTTGAGCCTGCTTTTAAGGAATCTAAACGCTTCAGCTAACGTTGCCTCATTACAGCTTCTATTGAAATAAAATTTGAACATTTATGCGCTTTCATTATATTGAAAATAAAAACTGAAATAAAATTTACTAATAGGCCGAAGTGCCTGCCTCTGTTGCAGTAAGGGCCGAAGTTTCGAGTCAACATTTCTAGGTGGCCAAAATGGCAGGAACGAAAGGTCTAGAGAGCCGATCTGGTAGTAGTCCGATTTGGGAAGGGGCCGCTTTAACTTACTACCTAATAATGAGGTCGAATTGAAAACGTGATTTATATTGACTTTGTCATTTATAATAAGTTCTGAACGGGGTTGGCTACTGCTGGTGACCCGATATAAGCTTGAACTGTTACCTGTCTATTTGTATTCGGTTCAACCAGTTACCCATAAACGTTAAGTTTATATCACGACAACTAATGAAACATAAATCATTAATAATTATCTATCTGACAAAACAGGCAGCCTATCCACATGTTTTTTTTTCGCTCGGCGTTCACCTTTAATTCTTGCCTAATACCAAAGGCAACGATGAACAAGCTCCAGAGATAAGTAAATTTTCAAGTTATTGACTTATGTTATTACATGCAAAACCTTAACCGTTATTTCTGGTTAAGATAGTAAAGGGGCATAGAGTTATCCAACTTGATAAAGATAGTAAAGGGGCATAGAGTTATCCAACTTGATAAAGTAACAAGAGCGAATGTTGTGGAGCCTGTTTATAAAGTTTCAATGCAATACATGCTTAAATATAGACTTAGGAGTGGTAACGTACAAACCTTGACAAGAATTTCTAAGCCAAATAATAAAGGCGCATAAAATACATTCTATTCATATAAGTGTTATCTAACTTTAAAAACTAAGTAGGTTGGATAGGTGGAAACACATTAATTGAGAGCACAATTGGTGTTTTATAAGAGCCATTTATATTTCATTTTAATTTACTGTCGATGTAAATAGGAAATTGGGCAGTTTCAAAATGAAGCAGAATGCTCGTCTGTATTATTCTAAGCATTAAACTTGTATTGTTCTTAGTAACCATGCGGCATTACTTGTCACTGTAATTGACATCGTAGTGCCCCTTGCTGTATTAACTGTTTTATTTCACTAGTTTGTACAGTTTGTGATGTCCAATGAGAATTCCATGGCACACCAACGACGACAATGAGACGTAAAAAATGTATGTTTTTCCACGACCGACCGTATTTATTTCTCCCGACCACTTCACTTTTGTGCCGTAGTGATTTTCCTTGTAAATACCTTAATTAATGTACTTTCTTTGGTTAACATGTTAAACTTGGACCATTTTCTACAATAGTGATTTACATGTACATGATATAGGTCCGGTTGCTACAGAATTCATGTTCTCCGAAAAATACTCACTACCTTCTCTAAAAAACATTGAGATGTTAGTGACAACAAATACAACTATTCGAGCTGACTCCTATGGCGCAACGGCCAATCTTATTAAACTACAACATGTTAACCGTTGCATCCGTCCGTCGAAGCCGTTGCACTGTTACTGAACTTGTAAAAATACAACATGTTAACCGTTGCATCCGTCCGTCGAAGCCGTTGCACTGTTACTGGAAGTTGCTAGGTTTCGCTGCTTTTAAACCGTTGCATGCTCGAAGTATTTTGATTGTCAATGTGTAACCTTTGGGCTTATTTGCTTAGTAGCTTAGTAAACGCCTTGATGGGTTCGATATTTATTCATATTTGGAGAAAAAACCTATAACAAACAAAAGAGTATTTTAGAGACATTATAAAGAGAATAATTTACAAATACAATATACATAAATACACAATTTCGAACGGCATGCTAAATAGAAATTAAGATAATTGAAAAGATAAAGAAGCTTACCAGGACAGCTATGATGTTTTTATAATATACTAGTAGTCAAATTTAGTATAGAAATACGATCTGTCTCTTACGAGAAGCAAATGAAGTGAAATGAATTTAATTAATTGTACATAGACCGTGAATACAATAATTTTGTAAGTAAAAAGTGTTCACTGCCATAACAGGGCAATTAGTATTCACACTCAAGCTTATCATACATAACGAACCATACACGCCTGGAACACTCGCACTACCTATAACTTCACACCTGGTTACAAATGTAACCGCGCATGTGATACAAGCAGGAATTGTTTATTTTTGTTTGCTCGAAGTGGTTTCAAACCATTTTGGACGGTTGTGTAGGGTTGGTAATAGATTCATCAATTTACAAATGAGTTATGTTGGGTTTTAACCAATAAGCAATATCTTGAAAATGGTAACAATGTTGTAAATAGGATTTGTAACGTAAACATAAATGAGAGTAACATTGTCGTGTCTGAGGAACTTAACATTGATAATCGATTATGATAATTCCCTTTTTATCGAACTTGATTATTCAACTTTAAAACCATAAAGTTCATGTAAATAATATCAGTTTGTAGAACGTGGGGTTTTCACAACAAACACACTTCCGGGGTTTCGAATGGTTTTTTTTTTCAGTGAATATAAGAAAGCCTACAATGAATATGATTAATATAAATATGAGAGCACCGCTAATATGTTACAACACAAAATACAAGGACCACGTCAATTTATAGACGACTACAAACGGGCTGAAATATTTATTGTTTAATTCATACAAAATGATGATTATACTGTATGGTAAAACTACTCACCAGACCGCTTGACCGTATAAATACAACATGAACAAAGGTTATTTGAAGAGCTAAAGTAATGTATAATAGTCGAATCTTGATGACCAAGTTATTCAGACTTCACTTGCGGTTCAAGTGTTATTAAGATAATCTTAATTGCATTGAATGACATTGTCAGCTTTGCATTTCAAAACAAAAGCGTTAAATAGCTCTACAGTCAAAATATAATTATTGTTACGCTTCTCTTACTATAAGACCTGTTCAAACAATCAATAAAAGTAAGGGTTAATTAAACAAAAACCCAAACCCTTGACACACTTTAATGATACAGTCATGTACATCTTTACAAAAGTATGTACAATTAGGAGAATGTTAATTTTTATCTAAACATAACAAAACACGAAGCATTACATGCTCGCTGTCTTAATGTTCTTTGCGCATCATGATAGTTACAAGTTCACGTATGTTCATTGACAACTGGCCGTTTTTCACTTCTTATCAAACGCTCTGTCACCCTGGGGACGATCCTATCTTGCAAAATGAGTGGCTTCTTCACAATCACGTCACCTATCTGAACATCGCCTCCTGCTATGGGTCCAATTCAGCCTTATCCTGGTCACCCCCATTCTAGTTGTAATGTATAGAACCGGAGATTCGCAGGCCCGAACAGTTCATAGAAGACTCGGCGCATCAAAGTGCAATCAAAGTGGCCAACGTTGTTTGAATCCGAGTGGAGACGAACTTACTCTGCTTTAGACAGGTACAAGTACAACACTATGTCCGCTTAGTTAGTCGCATCACACGCCGGGTTTTCTCTACATGGCAACGGCGCGGCTGGCTACTGTTGGGCAACAATTATTACCATCCGGATGTCGTCGAAATTCTTATTCAGTTGATCAATCTAGCTCTTGTTTCCGGTTTTAGTTTTCGAAGGCCGACAACATGGCATGTAGATTCCCGTTAGACTGACGAAGATGTTGAAGGAAGAGTTTATGGAGTACTTTCATGGGATTGTGTTTGGAGCCCCAAGGTTCAAGGTCAAGGTAACCAGTTGAATCTGAATTTTACAACAAAGACTTATATTCTATCAATCATTGGAGAACTGGTTTTGTCACATTGCGGCGTTTCTTGTTTTTTTTTTAATTTGACTTTTATTGCTTTTGGCAAATATTACATTATAAATGTATTAATTTCCAAGACAGAGCGGCGTAGTCGAGTGCGCTTTCCAATGACATCTCTTGTTATATAAATTTTCAGTATTCAATACCAAAATTGTATCGGGACAAAAGTCCTCGAAATTTTGCATATTGCCAATGACTCGAAAAAACTACTAACTTGTATATTAATATGAATAAATGGTTAGGGGCAATGAAACGAAATCTGAAATGGTGATTGTTGTATTGTACATTTACAATTTACAAGAATGTGTGAATGAAAGTAATGAATTTAATATCAATGTGCAACAAATTGAAAACTTTAATGACTGATTTGATTGTAAAATTCTCCTGAAGTCACTGTCATGATTTTCATTATCTATTAAGCACCAAACGATTAGTCAGACTAACACAAAGTTTCTAGTTTTGTGTAGTTTGTGCAGACATTATCAGCATGATGCCTTGAACAATTCGAAAACGTTGTCGTATCTGAATATTTATGCGAAAAGCTACAGAAACAAGCTCAACAGCAAAACGTTTTAAACATAAACCCGGTTTAATGGCACTGAATAAACGCCAAAGACATAGAACATAAAATCACAAACAAGAAACATGGATGACCAGCACAAAACTCCACAAACAGCACAGTGCATGCATACTATATATAAAAAACTGGGTATGGTTATCAGGGATTGTTAGGTACCGCCTTGGAACGGTCAGTAAAATGTAACCCCTAATCAGCCATAATCGTACGCCCTTATTTACACATATCAACGATTGCTGATTGTTGTTGTTATCTGCTGGTCACTTGTGATTTTAGAGTAAAAGTCAGAATCAAATGCCACAATGACTGCTGGACTTATTCCTATCAGTGATTTCCAAATCATATGTGAATTGTAGTCACTATAAAGAAGTGACTTGAACAGTAATGAGCAAGGCGTGTCTGTGCGAATCTCCGTCCAATCTATAACGACTCTACATTTTTGATACGTCTGTTAAACTCTTCTGGCCCCAATTTCTCGAAACTTCTTAAGTCCCTTATAACAGGATTAAGCTAATCCCACTATTTCTCTTTGTCTATAATTCGCGTAATATTAACATCATTTAGAGTTATTCAACCTTAAATAGTATTTTAGCATTAACTGTATTATAAATTACCATCACCAAAACACAGGCATTAAGGCTTATACATGAATTGGCAAAAACATTATCATAACTGTGGATCATTGTTGAAATGTGTCTATGCCTTGGCTTCTTTTCATCGTCTTCTGATATGGGACCAATCTACGAATATTGTATATCAGGATTCAAATATGTTCATGATGTGATCAAAACAGTTCTTTAACAAGTTTTTAAAATGTTTTGAGCATGTTTAAAACCTTGAAATCAATAATTAAAACATTGGTCAGATATTGTTGTTTAGTTGAGGTCATTTCAGCAGGGTTATGATGCAGATGACGTGTAGAGCAGGCGGTCTGTTGTGCAGTCGTCTGTAACGGAGTGACTGTATCTAGAACATAATAATAACCGAATCTGAATGTTAACAACACTATTTAAAGGTAAGATTTGTTCACTGCCTCTCCATATCATGTTGATGATGCAAAGCGGATTATTTTCGTCAACATTCGGAATTTTCCGGTTCTTTCCGGCTTGGCAATCAGGAAAAATTTGAGTATGATTGTTTTTAAACATAAAGATAACTAATATAGAATGAACTATCGATAGTTAAACAAAAGAACCAAAATCCTATATGTTCTTACTTATTTTAACGAATGAATATTAAAATACTAAATACGCATATAATACAGTTCGTCTGGAATTAAAACTATCAATCGTGAATTTTATAATTCCTGAACAATATATGCATCTGAAGCATAACAATTCAATGTTTACGTGTTTTTACTCTCATTTGTGCCTGCTCATGGTTCTTTCTTATGTCCTTGAAATGCTAGCAAGATGCTTCTTGATGTTCTTGTCTGTTACACTAGGTGAGAACGGGGTGTACTTTGGAAGGTCAGCAACGTGTGGTACGTTGATATATGGCATCCTAATTTGACGGAGGTATCGGTTCCTCCATTCTACTTTCTCAGTTTTTGCACTACTATGAAGACAAGATCACCAAGTCATCACAATTACATTAATCAAATCTTTCTTCCAATAACGGTCAAATTAAAAAAGCATGAAAGTCAAATTGTAAGAATATTTATGTTTTTTTTCACTATAATACAGGTTTGTGTATATTTAATATGCAAACATGTTAAAAATTTAATATTTATATGAAAAACCACAGAAAAAAACTCAGTAGAATTAGAAGTAACTGTTAATCAGCCAAATACTTTCACTGCTAAAATTGATAAGCAGAATTAAGATTAGAATAAGGCAGTCTTAGTTTTAGTATCGAACAACATTTCTTTTCCAGCAGTCAATGTTGCTCTTTGAATTTTTTTAAAATAAAAAAAAATCATTTTTACCTAGATAGTTAATGTATACTTTATACACTGCATTGAGAGTCTTCTTACCTCAAATTACTTTTATTTGTGTTTTAATGAACGCAATCAAATATTTCTTCAGTTCAAAATGATTGACGCAAGATCCGCTGGTTTCAAGTTGACAACAATTTATCACTTGGAAAGATAACTGCTTGCAGTTATCGGTTTTAGCGTCTGTTTTGGAACAAAGGGTTAAACAATGAAACATATGTTATACTTTATCGTTTCAAAAACAAAACAAAACAAAAGATATAATTGTATGTGATGCTCAAATTGAAAAATGAGCATAACGCTTTAATTAAGCTAGAGCATTTCTTATTTGAATACCTAAAATGTTTCATGAGTTATGGCCATGGGTTATTGGACAATAAGGGCGACAACAACGACACCAACTCTTTCACAGTACCTCGAAATTTTCCTTGAAAAATAACAGACACGCTTACAATTAAAGCATTTTGTTTTCGTTGTAAGCTTTATGTGAACATTATTTTGGTTATTGGTGTATTGTCACAGTTATCTTATAATTATATATTAATTTGAGTTTAAACACTCAACTATAGGTTGGTTTTAATTCAGGTACAACAAATTGATCGAGCATTATCATTCGAGATGTCGCTTATATGATCTTTCCCTTTTTATTAATTTGTAAAAACATGAACTTTAACTTATACTTAAATTTCATTACAGTAATTGAACTTCCTTGTTTAATGAAGCAAATGACAGAAACACGACTTAAACGTGTGCTGCTGATGAAAATCTCCAGATTTACAAGATATGCGTGTCGAATGTCGGTACTCGATTTTTTAATGAAATATTCAATCGATTACATTGGAGGTTACTGAGCTCCCAAAAGAAAAGCACTGGTAAATAATGCAATTTGCATTTGCAATGAGTTAAATCCTTTTCAATTGAGTGATACTGGGGCATGCGCAATACACAGATTTTCCTTTCATTGTTTTAGTTACAACGTGTTCAATATATTTATTAAACAAATACGTGTGAATAAATAGTGTAATGATATGATAAAAATGAGATGATATTCAAAATGAACTAAACCATATAACAGTATCAACAAGTCATACAGTATTAAAACATTAAATAACAGCAGACTAATACAGCACATTTTGCGCATTTTGCACATTGAGTGGATCAGGTTACGGCGGTCATCCATCTTCACGTGGGTGGCGATGATTCTATCGGCATGAAGTGGCTTGATGGTTGAAGTCTGCATGTCGACGTGGTTGGCAGCCGTCATGCGGTCGGCGTCATTGTCAAGAAGGGGTACGACCTGTGCGGAATACCACTCATGGAAGCATCTCTTGATGTTTTCTTTCTAATCAAAGTTAACTATGAGGTCTAGGGGTTGACGGCGGTCGGTACGTTTAACAAATACTTTTGTCACATAGGAGCCGATGGAACTCGGGGCTCTAATGGGCCCTGAAGATATTAGAGATGACTATCGCATTCTGTTTATGTAGGGAAAAAGGATCTTTTCAACGTAACGCATTCTTGAGACCTCGTTGATCCAGTCTTTCCTGCGTAGATCAGCTGCGGCGGCACCATCCTCCCGCTCTTGGTAACTGTAAGAATGGCCGTCATCTGCCTCTTGTCGTCCAGTCTGGCGATAGTGACCTGGACCGACCCCCGCTCCTCCATCGTACATTCGCCTCCCGGAACCATCTCCCGTCTGATCGAAATTGAGCACCAATGAGTCCGGAATATGGTGCTCCTGAATCATGCCATGGACCTTGGACACGAAGTTGTCCCTGATGTCCTCGAAGTCTGTCGGGAGCGTCTTCGTTGCCTTGGTGCTCTTGCGTTTAACAAAGCCCAAACTCCTCAGGATGGATCTAGTCAGGGTCTTCTCGACAGCCACGTGCACGCCAAACTGTCGAATTGACTTTTTAACTGTAAGATGCAAGGTTCTGTTCTTCTATCACTATTGACAGGCTTAAAGCTGTTGTGGATTTTACTTTCTCTGAGTGTTTTATTTTTTTCCGTCTAAAAATAACTTCAATATCGGACTATAACAAAGTAAATTAGGAAAACGGCACGCACCTAGTCCATCAACAATTTCAGTTACACTATCTCACTTAACCAGAGTTTGGAGAGGATACCCCTTCCGCACCCTCCCCGTAAAACGTTTTTAGTTACAATATTACAAACACATAACAAGAAGGGACAACCATCACGTCCATTTTAAGTTACTATTTTCCACAAAGACACGATGTAGCTTGGCAGGAGGGTACAGCCCTAGCACAACACACGTGTAGTGTAACGGTAACTGGACAATTCGGCACCAAACGAATTCGGCCTAGTCAATTCGGCACCAACACATTGTAACAGTGTAACAGCCACAGAACTCTATAGAACTCTCTTAATATAATAAAATAGTTCGAAGTACAATATAACGTTCTAATCGCATTACCAGAACCTAACTAAATCACATGCGAACCCATTTCAGCTTCTTGTCACCAAGGGGACTACCCCCGGACTCTTCACAGAGAAAATGATCCAAATTAAATACCAAGAATATGAGGCAAATGTGACAGCTTAAAAACCCAAAGCATACATCCCCGCCAAATATTTAGATACAACCTGGCCCATAAATGCGTTATTGCCTTGTCCAGTTACCGATAATTATTGTAACTGACCATTTTTAAATAATAAATTCATATTTCAACAAAGTGAACTGAGCAAACTCGAGAATGAGGCTTAGATTGAAAAGGGACGGTCTTACCAGTCTCATTAATGACACCACGTTTTTTTTCTGCCAAGCCATAAATATTTTTTCTGCTTTTCGACTTTTGGAAAAGACTTCAATCCCAATCGTGTGAATTTGTACAGCCAAGTTCATAACTAGATCCCTTTAATCGACCTTCTCCCCTTGGTGAGCGAATATTTGGGTAATGGCCCATTCCACAGCAAATATTTACATATATGATTAACCCCTGAGATGTATTCACTCTTTTTCAGCAGATATTGATAAAATGTTTGCCTTAAATATCTTCAGGACCTACCCCCTAAAGTGTTAAGAAGTCTTTATCTGCCTCCTACTCCGATATACTAATCTGGCTAAGGCTGATCAATGACAATGACAAATATCGGTCCTCGCGAAACGCGAACGCGAAATACTGCAAAATCAGCGTAAGGAGGAGGACCGTCGGTCGAGTCTTCCGCAGATGGTGGCGAAATCGATGCGAAAACTGATCGAACCGATAATTACCGATAACGAGAACGACGAGTTTAAGCCTAAACACTTTAATTTAGACAATATCTATCGAAAATCCGACTTTAGCGAAAACGTGTCCAAGGAAAGTCACGATGTTTTTGTCGGGTTGGTGAATGACGCTTGGAAATCGGTAAATAGAATGGTATTTCCCGTACGCACCAAAGTGACCATAAACGGCGTAAAATTTGACGAACTAGACTACAAAGAGATGGAGGCTAAAATAGTCGTACCGTATATGAAAAGCGTACACAATATCAGTTGGACACGTCATTTAGAGCTTACGGTGAGTCATCGGACAACATCGGTAGCAATCCCAAACGGGAAATACGAGAAATTCTCGTAAATAAGTGCGTACGGTTGATGATATCGAATATAATCAAAGAAAACGTAACGTGGGATCGGGGATCATCGGATAGCAGGACTCCGTCGGTTAGTATGACCACGACTACCACCCGGTCAACGTTCAATGCTTTGCAGTAGTTATAGTCGACCATATCGAATATTACAATAAAACACTAAACCGTAAATGCGTTGTATTTGTATACCCAACTACCGAATTGTACCGTCATTTTATTAGTATGGATGAATCAACCCGTCCCGTGAGTGGAGACGTAAATGCGGAGGGGGATACCGCCAAAGACGCGACCGATGACATCAACAATAGTTCGCTATCCGATGGCGGCAATACGACATCTAACGCGATCTCGAATGGCGCAAATAGAAAAGAATTGGTTTTCAGTATGGACGGCATTGAGGAGACATTCTATGACACAAACGCCGCGAACAGTACTGACTTTGAAGATTCATTCGATATTAACGAAATCAATGGTACTCATGATGCTAATCGTTTTTTCGGTGACTTAATGACATTCAACGGCGCCCCGAATATTGAAAGTAGCACGACCTCGAATATGGAAACGAACACGTCAAACACAGGTGACCCGAAACCTAATGAAAAACAATCTAGAAAACGCGAACTCGATGATAGTGACGACGATGAGTTACCAAAAATACCTATTAAGAAAACGAAGCAACACGAAACACAAAATTGGGGGTTTAATTTTGACGGTACGGGTAAGCAGATACAGTCGACGTCACGAGAAGCGGTACCGTTTTTGTTTAAATACGATAACGTCGGTAAAATCCAACTTTCACAATTCGGTCTTATCACGCCCGATACCGAAAAACATAACATCGGTCTTGAGGCATCGGGTGTCGCGAATTCAGAACCGAATCCGGTAGATACTAAGGAAACGAAGAATAAAAGGGGCAAAAAAAAGGATGATAGACGGAAAGCGATGACGGCAAAAAAAGATGATGTATCGCTGTCGGTCGTCCAGAATACACCAATTCGGGTACCGACGCCACAACCAACACAGGTACCACCAATATCCGTACCGTATATACCCGTACGAGATATAAACGAGTTACGAAATATACTATCGATACGTGAAATAAACGAACCGCAACCCTCCGTACCGACCACAAAAAAGGTCACATATACAAACGTTCGTAATATAACGCGACCCACAGTTACGATTGTCGAACAACAACTACGACCACATGTACCGATGGACACCGACATCAATCCGGTAATTCCAGCGGTTCAACGAACACCGCTCAATATAACGCCGCTCAATATACGCCCCGTGCTAGATGCAGAGCCGATAGAGACGAATCCGGAGATGACGACATACGGTAATATACAAGAAATCGAAAGGCCCACGATAAACGATCTAAATAATGACCGACAACACCGAACAGATCATTATGTTACTATGGATATCGATTCGAATGCCGATGATGTCGCCGGTGCCGGTGGCGATGGCGATGCCGGTGGCGATGATGTCGCCGGTGCCGGTGGCGATGGCGATGCCGGTGGCGATGGCGATGGCGGTGGCGGTGGCGGTGGCGGTGGCGGTGGTGGTGGTGGTGGTGGTGGCGATGATGATCGTGATGATGATGATGATTACGATGGTGCTGCACGGATGGCTCGCACCGAAGACCGGGCTATGATGAGTTTAAACCGGAATGTAGTTGCAAATAAATCCGCCGCCATACGCAGAGAATCCTTAGCTAAAGAAAAATTGATAAATGCAAATGTCGACAAGGCGAATGCCCAAACCAATATCGCTAAAGCTAAAGGCGAGGTCGAAAAGAAAATACTCGAAGAAAAGCAGCAAACGGCGAAGGTTAACAGAGACATCGCGAACGCTAAACTAGACAAGTTAAAGCATGGCGACAAAAGTGAGATGGAAAAGGCTAAGATCGCTCAAATCAAGGCCAATACGGACCTCATAACGGCCAAAAAAAATAAACTCAATAACGACGGCGATGGCGGGAATTTGGAAAAAGCTAAAATCGATCAAATCAAAGCCACTACCGAATTAACGAAGGCAAGAAAGGATCAGTTAACTAAAGTAAATTCAGACGGGGTAAATTCAGACGGTATCGAAGCCGCAAAGGTTAGGCAAACGGACGCCTCGAAGGACTTGTTCACGGCCAGAGCCGAAGCCCAAAGGGCCGATACTCGAAGAAAGGACGTTCTACAAGCCTGCGAAAAGGAGAAATGTCAGGCCGAGAAGGATAAGCTGGTCTCGGAAAAGGACGCGATCGAAGCGAGAAAAAAATGCCATAGGCAGTGAGACGAAACGAAACGACGAGTTATCCGAAGCTAAGCGCTTAGCCACAAACGCCACCAAAGACCTTATCGAAAAACGCGCAAAAGCTATCAAAACCAATAACGACATGATTGAGGCGAAAACGGCCGCCATAAAATCCAATCAAGAAGTTCAGAGTAAAAAACGTGAGCTGGCCGAAGAAGAACTCAAACATAGGAAGAGCGTGTTCGAAGAAGAGAAAAGGATACTCGTAGCCAAGGCCAACGTTCAGACGGCTAATAAGGGCAAGGTTAAACAACAAACCGAAAACTTACAGAACGACAAGACGTTAAAGCAAGCCCAGTACAATCACAAAGTCCAGCTGGACACGGAAGCAGTAAGGTTAAAAAATGAAAAACACAACTTCGATTTGGCAAAAAACGTTCAACGTGAACGGGATCGCAAAAAAATGGAAGAAGTTAAAATGAAACTCGCCGAGAAAACGGTCGAAAGTAAATTGAATCCGGTAAGCAACGTGTCGAGACCGACAAACTCAAGCGAAGGTTACTGGAACAGTCTTTGGATCATAAGCGCGACACGCACGCGATAAAGGTAAACCAAGCGGTTCGCGATATCGATCTCAAGACCAATTTCCAACAATCTAAATTACGCGGTCAAGAGTTGGACAACGCTAGGAAGGTGCAGTTAGTCACTTCGATAAACGCCGATCTGGAACTGAAAAACGTTAAATTACAACAGTCCAGGGACGAAAGACTCAGACGAGAGGCTACGCACGCGAGTCAGCAGCAACTCTTGGCCGCTAAGGTTAGCACGCAAACTAACGAAGAATCGAGAAAGATGGGATCTTACCCGCTTAAGCAAGACGGTCTAATGTTGGAAAATGACCAGAGAAAGCTGAAAATCAAGCAAATGGAAGCCGATTTGAAGCTCAAACAGTACAAGGCGGCCAATCCCGTGAAGAGTAAGGATCCGGCGGAGATTAGGTTGTTTAACGATAAGTTGAAGCTTCAGCAAGACGCCCTACGGGCCAAATTCAGTCAACAAAACGCGACAAACGCCATTAAGGGCAGGGAACTAGCGATAAAGGAACGCGAGTTGGAACTAAAGGCTCTCCCGGACACGGAAGGGATACGAAAACTAAAGTTGGAAAATGAACAAAGGACAGTGAAAATTAAACAAATGCGAGCCGACTTAAAGGTTAAAGAACACAAGGCTAACAACCCCAATTCGTCCGCTCAAAAAAAGTCAGCCGCCGAAGTCCAACTGGATAGGGATAAACTAACGCATCAACAGAATGTACTAGCGGCCAAAAAAGAACAATTAGCCAAGGCAAACCTGGTTAAGGTCAGGGAACTGGCCATAAAGGAACGAGAGTTAGTTCTGAAATCGTCCGACGGAGACGGTAGGAAGGGATTCAAGTACAAGTTTTACCACCCTCCGCGAGACGAAAACATCGTAAATCAATACGGGTCAGCCTTAGAGTTTCAACTGGAGAAATCAGTCGAAAACACAGAGTACGATAAGGAGAGGGAGTTCATTACATTGTGGAATTCCCAATACTCCGGAGGGTACACGGACTACGCGACGTTCATCGAAAGGGTTAAGCGATTAAAGTCGTTATCCGCCAGGGTAATAGTCAATTCAGACGCGTTTCTCACTTACATTAATAATCTAACCAATAACCAGATCGGTATGACCGGTAGCATTCTGTACAAGAGACTGATTTTGTGCCATCACTTCCAAAAGGACGGTATGTACGTATTTAAAACGGGACCGAAGTTTACGTACCAGTTTGTATACGTACCAAAAAGTATAGCGGAATCGTTGATTCCGATAATTGATTTGAACCCTACTGAGCACAGATACGTGTTGACGCACGTCAATGACAATGAAGACTTGTTTATCGGGGACATATACGAATTTATGAGCGTAAAAAACATATTTCCGTCGTCCACCAAGTACTACACGAACAACGCATTAACCGAATTTTACCCTATGGCGTACAGTTTAGTCACTAAAATGGTGTACCGGGTCGAACACGTAGTAAATCAACTGTTTCCTAAATCGTTACCGGTAAACGTACATAGACCGTTTCAAGGGATTTCCGTACAAATATACGACACGGCGGACATACTGTCCGTTTCGGACAAAGACGCGAGGTACATTCGAGTGGGTAGAGTACCCATTAAACAAACCAGAGACGTGCACATGAAGCGGCTTCTCGATTTGAAACAAGGTTTAAATGAATACGGTGGTGGTGGTAACGTCGATAGGAGTACATTACTTAATATATTGGCGGAAATAAGTCAGATCGTGTACGGAGAGATAAGGAAACTACATAACTTTTCGTTGCAACGTAGTGATATCGCTAGAGACGCCGATGTAGTGAAAGGATCTGTAAAACGCATGTTTACCCCGATATACAAACAGGCCAATCGACTGTACGTGAGGATAGTTGAAGAAACCGCAGCCACAGACATTCCCACTTTAAACGATAATATTAATGAGTTCATGCGTAATAATAGGGTTATCGATACGGTTTCGAATACCATTACCGAAATCATTACCGAAATTGTGAACAACCAACCGGCGAATAATGATAACGGTATTGTTCGCGATGATGATGATGGCGGTGTGTAACTTTGTGTAACATTGCATAAAATGATTTTTAACACTTATCATTCGGGATACGATTTCAATCGTATGTGCCACGTATAAATCATAAATAAAATATCTAATTCTATCTGTGTTTTTAGTCGTTTATAATGAGTAAACTCGACTTTATCGGTGTAGCTACGCCCGCGACATCGATAAAGTCCGATATACGGAAACGTTTTTCGTATCATGTATCGGTACTGGTAATTATCGTAAAATAATAGTACAAAAGTCGAGTCGAAGTATTTGACCATTTAGTTTACGACGTTTCACCGGATGGCCATTTCGTAAATATCACTACGAAACGAAAGAGGGCGGTTTTTACATTATGGGACGCTGATGTCGGGGCACGATGAATGCCGAATGAAATGGGTTAAATGTATTATGTAATAAATGCTTGCATTATGTATAAACACGCGTCGTTCCTAACCCCAGTAGTTCGCAATAGACATTGCGAATAGTCATATCGAAATGGTGTTGGCCAACGGTTTGTATAGGTTGTATACCTATGCGAGACAGGTGTCGGCCAACAAGGTACTAGAACTGTTATCTAAAAATAAACGGAAGTACGATTCCGATACTATCAGGGATTTACACCGCCATTGTCTAAATGACAAACGTAAAGATGTTGACGCGATAATGTGTATATGTTATCCGGTTCGGGACGGTGTCATAGACCACCGGAAAAGGATATGTGTTACGTTTCTGGGACAAAAGTATACGACGTACAGTTCTCATACTGATACCGTAAATCTCGAAAATGAAGAACACGTCAAATGCAAACAAGATTCGTCCGATTTTTCGTTATTCGGTATCAACATGGATGATTACCGCACTGTCGGTAAAGAGGATACGCACAAGACGGAAACGTTAAAAATAGCCTGTATGGACGCCTACGATTTCGAAAAGAAAGCGTACAATGAATCCAAATTGATACCTCATCAATTTTTTTCGATAAAGGAGGCTCACGAAAATGTAGTAACAAACTTGGCAAATGATATACGGTGTTACAATAACAAGCATTCGTTTAGTGACGAGTTCATTATCGATATGATAAAGGCCAATCCTGAAATTGAGACGGGACTAGTGTTGGATTACGAACATTTACGGGATCGTAACGTATTGTCTGTGAACGGAAAATGTTTCAGTACCAATGCGGTAGACGAAGAACTGGTTGTGTTTCTTTCGGGGAGTCAGGTGAAATGTTCGTACGAAAAGGATATAGACATAACGTACATTAAGAATCATGTGAACGTGCATCTCGATATCGAAACGATCACTCGTGACGCCAACAATAAGAAAATCCCGGATACCATAGTGTCAATATCTCTCGTCGTACAACGTGGATCAGAAATTTCCGATATAGTTTTAATCACGTCCGGAAAGTTCCCTAAAGGTTACGAACGAAAGATGACCAAAAGACTGTACGACGATAGGGACTACTTGGCGTACAATTTGGATTACTCGGACTACTCTAAATACTGGGTGGAAAACATTGACCCCAAATTTAACGAGTTCCCGTTGACTAGATTTAATAAATGTAAAGACGAACACGAGATACTACGTTCCCTCATTTCCGAGTTGAAACACTACAAACCCGACGTCATGTGCGGGTACAACATTCTAAACTTTGACGTAGCATTCATCATGAGAGCGTGTTCTAGGTACGATATAAACTACATACGCGAAACGTCGGTGTTTAATGTGGACAACTCCCGCAACCTCGAACAGTTTATAGTCGGTAAAAATATCGAGAAAATAAAACACACTTCTGGATTTATACGAAAAAAGGATTTTGACATAACTGTAAACATCGTTCCAGGTATGGTCTTGTCGGACTTGTGGGGTATACACAAAGTTAAACTGGACGAAGTCGCCCAAAAGGTGTTAAAAATCGGTAAGGTCGACCTGTCTTACGACGAAATACCCAAGTTGTACTGGAGCGACGATCCCGATAAATTGTATAAGTACCAGTGCGTGGATTCGATATTGACCGCCATGTTGTACGACGGCGTGGACAGGTTCAAGTCCATCGAGTACTTTCACATATGTCAACAACTGTGTAAAACCGATCTCCCTAGTTGCTTTACCGATCAAAAATCTACCGTAGCCACTACCGGAAACTATTACGCCTACAACCAAGAGGGTTTTGTAGAAGCAGCCGTGATCAAGCCTTCTCGAATTTTGCAGTCGCAAATTATGCTGGACGTTATGCGACTACTGATGGCGAGCGACTACGTCGAGACGAAGTGCATAACCAACGAATCTCTGCAAATAGTGTACGATCACACTCTCGGAAAATGGCGGTTTAATGTGATTAAGAAAGAACTGAAAGACATGCAAAAATTACCGAAGGGGGTCAATATGGCCAAGTATATGTCTTGTCAAGGATCCCAACCTTACGAAACGCATCAATTGTTGCAAATGATCGATCACATACTATACGGGTACAATGAATTCAAGGTCACTGACGCTATCGGGAAATCCATAAGTTCATTCGTGACCAAGAAGGTTCTCGAAGAAATGCCCAAAAAGGTAACCGGACAGACTCGTGAAAAGTTACTAAAGTTACGGAAATCCCTAACCGCCAAATTGACCGACTTTTTTGAGTTTATGAACAGACGGACAATTTCTAAACGCGAACCCGTAAAAAACTTGGTGGCCAACTTTTCCGTGTGCGGTAAGCTCACCAAGACCGTACAAGTCGTTTTGGAGTTTGTTACAGAGGTGTACGCGGACAGTGACGGAACCTTTAACGACGAGTTTCGAGCTCACCTCGAAGAGCTAAAGGCATCTCACCCGCCGAGAAGAATTCCCGTCGAGACCGTGAACGAGATGCATAGGGGCATTTGTGAGTACATTAAGGCGAACATGGCCCGCGAATTGAACATGAACATGCATCCGTACGACGGTGCTTGCGTTTTTCAGCCCGAGGCCGGAGTTTACATAGACAAGGCCGCCGCTTGCGTCGATTTCAACTCGCATTATCCGTCTAGCAAACAGGCTAGGAACGAAGGTAACGAAACGCATATAAGCATACAGACCATAAGGAAATATAATCTGGTACTGAACGAGGACTACTTTGCCTGTAACACCAGGATTTGTGACGACTACGTACCCCACGACGAACACGATGACGAGTACATACTGAAAAACTACTGTTTTTTCATCAGGCCAGACAAGCACGCCGATTGCCATTCGATTTACAAATTGGATTTCGAAAACATGCTCAACTTGAGAATAAAGTACAAACGGCTCATTGACACTTACGAACAACAGGGTAACGAGAAGGAGGCCTCGAGAGCGACCAACATTAGCAATACATTAAAGATATTAAACAACTCTAAGTACGGGTTGACGAAGCTCATGGGGTCGACCAAATTCGCGGCAGCCACGACAGCGGATTGTAGGAAAATGTTACAAAACGTCAACCGATACGTAAACGAGACTTACGGGAGCACCACGGTGTATGGTGATAGTGTCATGCGTATACACCCATCACGGTAAAGGACGGTGACGACAACGTTTCGGTAACCATGTTTGAAGAATTGTCGAAAAAGGCCACGTGGACACCGTATCGTCAATTTAAACCCGATGACGAAGTGACGATGCGAAACAAGGAACAAGGGACATTTGACGGTACTATGCGCGTTATGACGAGAAGCGGCTGGAAAGACGTTCGCAGAATCGTCCGACACAAAACGGTAAAGAGTATACACAGGGTAGTCACCCATACCGGAATTGTGGACGTTACCGAGGACCACAGTTTACTAGACGGTAACGGTACCATGATTAAACCCAAAGACGCTATATGCGGTACGAGGTTGTTACATATTCCAGCTACAGAGTCCTATTTTTACGGCAACGATTCAGCAATATCGGAGAACTTGGCTTACGTTATGGGATTCTTTGTCGGGGACGGGCATTGCGGAACGTACGATACAAAATCGGGAATCAAATATTCTTGGAAAATTTCTAACCAAAATTTGCAATACCTACAAAAATGCAAAGAAATATTGGAACAAGAATTCGGTATGCGGTTCAAAATCATCGATACCATGAAGTCTTCAAGCGTGTATAACTTGGTCCCTACCGGTAATGGGTACGGACAGGTGAGGCGTCTATCGGAAAAATTTAGAAAAGAGTATTTGTAGGCAGAGCCAAATGCATTCCCGGCTATATTTTAAACTGCAATAATCCATTAGTATTGGAATCATTTCATGCCGGATTAATCGATAGTGACGGGAATAGGCGGGAATATGCGGAGAAAGGATGTCTAAAAATAGACACGAAGAACCAAATAACGGCGCACACGTACATGATATTCTTTAAAAGACTGGGGATGAAAGTGTCGATAAACTGTAGGCACGACAAGCCGGATATATACAAGATCACCTACACTACACGGAAACAAAGGAAACCGATCGACGAAGTAAAAAAGAATTACGTTCTTAACGACGAATACGATGGATACGTTTACGACATCGAAACCGAGGACGGTACATTCAATGCCGGAATAGGGGATATTATATTGAAGAATACCGATAGCGTCATGTATTCGTTAAAGTATACCAACGAAGAGCTCGTCAAACGCTTTTTGAGAGATCCCAAAGGGTTTAACGACGAATACCTGAAGCTAGACGATGACATTTTAAGCAAATTGCGATCGGAATTGATCGGTCCCGTAGAAGTAATTAAGCAAGCAATTATTACTGCGATACCCCACGAAGATGACGATGAAGAACTTGAGGAAAACGAAGAACGTGACGAAACCGTTAAAAAAAAGGTAGACACGGAATTGATAAAATCTTGCAAGATAATCGAGAGTGTGGGTATCCAGATCTGTCGAGACTTAAACGCCAACTTGTCGTGCTACAATAAGCCCTCGAAACTGGACTTCGAAAAGGTAATGTGTCCGGCGTTCTTTTCGTCCATGAAAAAGTACATTTGCGACATGCCGTTAAAGAATCAGTGTTTGATCAAGGGTCTGTCCATACGGAACAAAAATAAAAAAGGTATCACCAAAGATATATTGACGTACCTTATCGAAACCACCAAAGAAGCGTCTAAAACGTTTGCCGGAGCAAATGAATACAACATGACGGATTTGTACGAGTTTATCAGGGACAACGTGGTAAAAGCCATGGTACAACTCAGGCAAACGGGAAAGGGTCTCGAGTTATCAAAAATTTGCGAAAAAAAAACGGTAAATACTACCAATAAAATATCAAACAAGATTAAATCGCTAATTAATAGGATGGAGGTACTAGAAGGCAAGATGATGCTGTTTGAGCGTATACATCTTACCACTATCGTGGTAGATCCGATCAACGACGAAAAGGACTTCTCATACGCCACGTTGGAGCAGGTACAGAAGGGGTTTGACGGAGACGATAAGTTTTCTTGGGCCACGAAGATACACGTCAAAAAATTGATCCAAGATTCGTGCAGCGAAATCATACAAATTTTACGGTCTTGCGTACACGAAGAGACTTTGAGGTCGTTCGAACAATTGGTCGCCGGATTTCCGATTGACTCGGAAAAATACGAGGAAGTACGATTAGGCGAAATAGTTACGCCCGGTACGTTATACGGAACAAAGTCTACTTTCAATCAAGTGATTAAGGGCCTCGACAATCCCGGTAATGGTGGACTATTTAACGTAACCGTAGAGACGAAGAAGAAGAAATCGAGAAAGCGAAAACAACAAGAGGGACCACCTACTATTACCGTCGCAACAACCAACATTGTCACTAATACAAACGACCTTACGACTATCAATACCGACAATAACGACGTACCACAACCACCGCCACAGAAAAGGAAACGGAAGGTTAACCAACCATACCGAAATAAGAAGATATACGAAATGTTTCCGATAGCCAATAATAACGACAACACGGTACCGGCTACAGTCATACCGACTACTAGTAATGTTGCGGAACCATCTACCGAACAATCAGTTACCGAACTACCGAAAAAGAAGACCACTACTACGAAAAAACGTAAAGTATCTGACGGAGAATTACGGGATCCTATGGCTCAAACCCGCAAAACGTGCAATTACGAATCAGCTATGATCGATAGTTATTTCAATAGGATATCGTTTGGAAGATTGATGAATATACGATAACCGAAATGAACTATGGTATCGATAGACTAGAATTGTACGACGATCACGATAATTTGGTGTATGTCGTTGATTTGAGTGAAGATTTTCCCAGTGATTGTGATAAAATACTTGATTTCTACTGAATTTGAATAAATGTTTGGACACCGATAACTTATTTTATTTCGTATTTTATTTTCATTCATCAATGTGTGCATATGCATCTATGGTTACAATAAATCGTATAGAACCGTATTGATGTATACGTTTTTGTTTTCTACCTCGTACCGAAATAAGTACAATAAGTGAAATACATTTGTTTATTTCAGAACCCGAGGAAGGTGAAAGTTTTCCCTATATATGGCGATGGCATCCCATGAGGACAGCCTGTGTTAGCTTGCTGTGAGGGTGGAGGACAAGCTGTCGACTCGCATCGTAAAGCCAATGATGAAGGTCCTGTCCAACCGCAAGAGGGATGCCCCTTAAGCCATTAAAAGGGAATGAAAAACTTCAAAAGTTTGATGTATTTGTTTACCATTTAATGTAAAGTGAAAGTTACCAAAATTTAATATATATTTTTAAGATTTATACAATAAAAAACAATGATATGAGATCCCTTTTACTCTCAGGAATTTATTTCTTATATTTAAAATAATCCTTGTCATACATTTCTAGATGAAAAAAACAACAATTTCCATTTTTTTTAAAAGTCCATACTTTAATGTTCAATCAAATGGTTAATTGAACACATACATCTCATTTTCAGTGCCAGTGTGAAGTCTGAGGTAGGGGGAAAAGCGAAAGGTAGGAAAAAACATTGAATATACACGTTTGAGTGGTTATGTTTTTTAAATAACTGTTTTTTACATAAAGAACAGTTTGGTTTATATGTAAAGACAAATAACAACAGGCATGAAATAATTATGTACTTTTAAAGATTGCAGCTTTGTTCATTTAAAAAAACTAAAGTACAAATATATATATTATATATATATATATATATATATATATATATATATATATATATTTAATGACTTATGACATAGTTTCTAAGGTTTTCTAAATGTCTTCGTTTCAGGGTGAAGATGCTGTTGAGTTACTGCAGGAGGAGGTTTCTGTGAATGCAGTGGAGTCCTCAGCAACCCTTGAATTGGAAGAGTTAAAGGAAAGTATAACATAGTTTTAAACGTAACCATCTATAATAATTATTTCTGTTCTTGAAGCTTGCTTATAATTGACTCTCTGATTTTCAAAGTACTAAGAGGTCAAATTAAAAGTTATCCAAAATGAGTGTGAACAAGACGTGTGTATGAATAAGTGTCTATATTTTCTTAACGAAGTCATATAAACAATGTGTTATTGGTCTTTTTTATTATATATTTTTATTGGAACATTATTGTCTCAGTTCAAGTACATATTGTGTTTATATTTGTAATGTCTAAATCGAATTGGTATATTAAGTGTCGTGAAATGTGTGGCCGCTGCAACATGCGACCACCTGCGTTGAATGCGGCTCATTGCAGCACCGAGTCTGCGATACAGGTAGGTGTTAGCAATGTTAAGCATACAATGTTGTGTACGTACCCTAAACGTTGTATAAAGGTTTCGAGACATAGCTGGATAAGGCAAATGATAAACATCCCCAATAATTGCTCTGGCTGGTGTACGAGAATGAAAACAGTGAGCTTTGCTTTAAACCCATTAACCTTGTATTTTGGATTAAAAGAATATGACACTTCAACCGGGGTATCCGCTCTAGATGCCACCTGCATCATAGGTCTTGGCCTAAACGAGTCATGTTGAGCTATTCGGTGTTACAAGAGATGGGCCTGTGTCACAAAGGTACAATTAAGCTTAAGACAAACCTATACGGTGTATTTCTCTCATCGGAATGAATGGTAGATAGTTTAGCGTTAACACATTTTATTAAGCATGTTATACCTACATGGCAGTGTGAATTACTAACAATGCAGGTCGATAGGAGAGCCAGTGCTGTCTTGCAGCGTTGTTGATAATAACGGCCGAGATAGAGTACGAGGTCTTGAAGTCCGCCCGAAAGATCCTACGTCTTTGGTATGTTACAAGTCTTTTTAAATTATACCTCACCAACACGGACATTCGTTGCCTCAAATATATATTTGCGATTGCCATGTAACGTTTTTTTTGCTTTTAATATAGTAGTTCCAGCAACAGATGCGTCGGTAGTACCTTGACGGCACCTTCCGGACAATGAACAAGCCATTTACTCAGTTTCGGTCAGTGCACATCTTCAGTCAGCAAGGGGACTCGGTTAAGCAAGTACCATTGCTCTTCGTTATGATGGCGATACATAATAAATACACATTCGCGCAATATCAGTAAGAAAACCTTTGAAGAAATTTTAGTCACGCCAATTCTATGGATTTTAGCCTATGTATTAAACATATTATTAAAACTTTAAGTAAAATAACTTTATATATAGTTATGTCTTGTCTTGTCTTATAATTGTAGGTCCTGCAGAAGCTGATCGAGGTTCTGGACGGGGCCCCCGCCCGTAGTCGAAGTGTTCGAGATTGATTTCGAATCTGGTTAGCTTATATCAACATGACATTTTGCAGAATAAAAGTAGTCACAAAATATATGCTTCATGATACAATTACGTACGATAATACCTTATTTTGTCTTGCAGGCCAATCCATTTCCCCAAGAAAACAGCTGTGTGTCCACAGGGTGTGCATTCCACTGGTGCCTGTCTGTTCTTCGCAACGTTCAGCACTTGGTACTGAAGGCCACGTACGAGCGGAGAGAGGGGACACACCAGCTGATAAGGAAGCTGTTAGCGTTTCCGTTCCTGCCAGGACAGCACATTTGGCTCGCCTTCTTGAAGCTGAAGGACCGAGCAAATGCCAGCTCTAGAGAATCAGTGGATGGAGAGAACCCTCAGAGGAGCTAACAGTAGACCATAAGAACGAATAACGACACTGAAAGTACAGATAAAATATTTTGTGGTAGTAAACATTATAATATTCAGTATTTTTTTATCATTTTATTGGCGATTGAACTTCTCTGCCGTGCTCTCAACCCCGCAGTCGAGCGTCCTTTTGAGCCTGCTTTTAAGGAATCTAAACGCTTCAGCTAACGTTGCCTCATTACAGCTTCTATTGAAATAAAATTTGAACATTTATGCGCTTTCATTATATTGAAAATAAAAACTGAAATAAAATTTACTAATAGGCCGAAGTGCCTGCCTCTGTTGCAGTAAGGGCCGAAGTTTCGAGTCAACATTTCTAGGTGGCCAAAATGGCAGGAACGAAAGGTCTAGAGAGCCGATCTGGTAGTAGTCCGATTTGGGAAGGGGCCGCTTTAACTTACTACCTAATAATGAGGTCGAATTGAAAACGTGATTTATATTGACTTTGTCATTTATAATAAGTTCTGAACGGGGTTGGCTACTGCTGGTGACCCGATATAAGCTTGAACTGTTACCTGTCTATTTGTATTCGGTTCAACCAGTTACCCATAAACGTTAAGTTTATATCACGACAACTAATGAAACATAAATCATTAATAATTATCTATCTGACAAAACAGGCAGCCTATCCACATGTTTTTTTTTCGCTCGGCGTTCACCTTTAATTCTTGCCTAATACCAAAGGCAACGATGAACAAGCTCCAGAGATAAGTAAATTTTCAAGTTATTGACTTATGTTATTACATGCAAAACCTTAACCGTTATTTCTGGTTAAGATAGTAAAGGGGCATAGAGTTATCCAACTTGATAAAGATAGTAAGGGGCATAGAGTTATCCAACTTGATAAAGTAACAAGAGCGAATGTTGTGGAGCCTGTTTATAAAGTTTCAATGCAATACATGCTTAAATATAGACTTAGGAGTGGTAACGTACAAAACCTTGACAAGAATTTCTAAGCCAAATAATAAAGGCGCATAAAATACATTCTATTCATATAAGTGTTATCTAACTTTAAAAACTAAGTAGGTTGGATAGGTGGAAACACATTAATTGAGAGCACAATTGGTGTTTTATAAGAGCCATTTATATTTCATTTTAATTTACTGTCGATGTAAATAGGAAATTGGGCAGTTTCAAAATGAAGCAGAATGCTCGTCTGTATTATTCTAAGCATTAAACTTGTATTGTTCTTAGTAACCATGCGGCATTACTTGTCACTGTAATTGACATCGTAGTGCCCCTTGCTGTATTAACTGTTTTATTTCACTAGTTTGTACAGTTTGTGATGTCCAATGAGAATTCCATGGCACACCAACGACGACAATGAGACGTAAAAATGTATGTTTTTCCACGACCGACCGTATTTATTTCTCCCGACCACTTCACTTTTGTGCCGTAGTGATTTTCCTTGTAAATACCTTAATTAATGTACTTTCTTTGGTTAACATGTTAAACTTGGACCATTTTCTACAATAGTGATTTACATGTACATGATATAGGTCCGGTTGCTACAGAATTCATGTTCTCCGAAAAATACTCACTACCTTCTCTAAAAAACATTGAGATGTTAGTGACAACAAATACAACTATTCGAGCTGACTCCTATGGCGCAACGGCCAATCTTATTAAACTACAACATGTTAACCGTTGCATCCGTCCGTCGAAGCCGTTGCACTGTTACTGAACTTGTAAAAATACAACATGTTAACCGTTGCATCCGTCCGTCGAAGCCGTTGCACTGTTACTGGAAGTTGCTAGGTTTCGCTGCTTTTAAACCGTTGCATGCTCGAAGTATTTTGATTGTCAATGTGTAACCTTTGGGCTTATTTGCTTAGTAGCTTAGTAAACGCCTTGATGGGTTCGATATTTATTCATATTTGGAGAAAAAACCTATAAAAAACAAAAGAGTATTTTAGAGACATTATAAAGAGAATAATTTACAAATACAATATACATAAATACACAATTTCGAACGGCATGCTAAATAGAAATTAAGATAATTGAAAAGATAAAGAAGCTTACCAGGACAGCTATGATGTTTTTATAATATACTAGTAGTCAAATTTAGTATAGAAATACGATCTGTCTCTTACGAGAAGCAAATGAAGTGAAATGAATTTAATTAATTGTACATAGACCGTGAATACAATAATTTTGTAAGTAAAAAGTGTTCACTGCCATAACAGGGCAATTAGTATTCACACTCAAGCTTATCATACATAACGAACCATACACGCCTGGAACACTCGCACTACCTATAACTTCACACCTGGTTACAAATGTAACCGCGCATGTGATACAAGCAGGAATTGTTTATTTTTGTTTGCTCGAAGTGGTTTCAAACCATTTTGGACGGTTGTGTAGGGTTGGTAATAGATTCATCAATTTACAAATGAGTTATGTTGGGTTTTAACCAATAAGCAATATCTTGAAAATGGTAACAATGTTGTAAATAGGATTTGTAACGTAAACATAAATGAGAGTAACATTGTCGTGTCTGAGGAACTTAACATTGATAATCGATTATGATAATTCCCTTTTTATCGAACTTGATTATTCAACTTTAAAACCATAAAGTTCATGTAAATAATATCAGTTTGTAGAACGTGGGGTTTTCACAACAAACACACTTCCGGGGTTTCGAATGGTTTTTTTTTCAGTGAATATAAGAAAGCCTACAATGAATATGATTAATATAAATATGAGAGCACCGCTAATATGTTACAACACAAAATACAAGGACCACGTCAATTTATAGACGACTACAAACGGGCTGAAATATTTATTGTTTAATTCATACAAAATGATGATTATACTGTATGGTAAAACTACTCACCAGACCGCTTGACCGTATAAATACAACATGAACAAAGGTTATTTGAAGAGCTAAAGTAATGTATAATAGTCGAATCTTGATGACCAAGTTATTCAGACTTCACTTGCGGTTCAAGTGTTATTAAGATAATCTTAATTGCATTGAATGACATTGTCAGCTTTGCATTTCAAAACAAAAGCGTTAAATAGCTCTACAGTCAAAATATAATTATTGTTACGCTTCTCTTACTATAAGACCTGTTCAAACAATCAATAAAAGTAAGGGTTAATTAAACAAAAACCCAAACCCTTGACACACTTTAATGATACAGTCATGTACATCTTTACAAAAGTATGTACAATTAGGAGAATGTTAATTTTTATCTAAACATAACAAAACACGAAGCATTACATGCTCGCTGTCTTAATGTTCTTTGCGCATCATGATAGTTACAAGTTCACGTATGTTCATTGACAACTGGCCGTTTTTCACTTCTTATCAAACGCTCTGTCACCCTGGGGACGATCCTATCTTGCAAAATGAGTGGCTTCTTCACAATCACGTCACCTATCTGAACATCGCCTCCTGCTATGGGTCCAATTCAGCCTTATCCTGGTCACCCCCATTCTAGTTGTAATGTATAGAACCGGAGATTCGCAGGCCCGAACAGTTCATAGAAGACTCGGCGCATCAAAGTGCAATCAAAGTGGCCAACGTTGTTTGAATCCGAGTGGAGACGAACTTACTCTGCTTTAGACAGGTACAAGTACAACACTATGTCCGCTTAGTTAGTCGCATCACACGCCGGGTTTTCTCTACATGGCAACGGCGCGGCTGGCTACTGTTGGGCAACAATTATTACCATCCGGATGTCGTCGAAATTCTTATTCAGTTGATCAATCTAGCTCTTGTTTCCGGTTTTAGTTTTCGAAGGCCGACAACATGGCATGTAGATTCCCGTTAGACTGACGAAGATGTTGAAGGAAGAGTTTATGGAGTACTTTCATGGGATTGTGTTTGGAGCCCCAAGGTTCAAGGTCAAGGTAACCAGTTGAATCTGAATTTTACAACAAAGACTTATATTCTATCAATCATTGGAGAACTGGTTTTGTCACATTGCGGCGTTTCTTGTTTTTTTTTAATTTGACTTTTTATTGCTTTTGGCAAATATTACATTATAAATGTATTAATTTCCAAGACAGAGCGGCGTAGTCGAGTGCGCTTTCCAATGACATCTCTTGTTATATAAATTTTCAGTATTCAATACCAAAATTGTATCGGGACAAAAGTCCTCGAAATTTTGCATATTGCCAATGACTCGAAAAAACTACTAACTTGTATATTAATATGAATAAATGGTTAGGGGCAATGAAACGAAATCTGAAATGGTGATTGTTGTATTGTACATTTACAATTTACAAGAATGTGTGAATGAAAGTAATGAATTTAATATCAATGTGCAACAAATTGAAAACTTTAATGACTGATTTGATTGTAAAATTCTCCTGAAGTCACTGTCATGATTTCATTATCTATTAAGCACCAAACGATTAGTCAGACTAACACAAAGTTTCTAGTTTTGTGTAGTTTGTGCAGACATTATCAGCATGATGCCTTGAACAATTCGAAAACGTTGTCGTATCTGAATATTTATGCGAAAAGCTACAGAAACAAGCTCAACAGCAAAACGTTTAAACATAAACCCGGTTTAATGGCACTGAATAAACGCCAAAGACATAGAACATAAAATCACAAACAAGAAACATGGATGACCAGCACAAAACTCCACAAACAGCACAGTGCATGCATACTATATATAAAAAAACTGGGTATGGTTATCAGGGATTGTTAGGTACCGCCTTGGAACGGTCAGTAAAATGTAACCCCTAATCAGCCATAATCGTACGCCCTTATTTACACATATCAACGATTGCTGATTGTTGTTGTTATCTGCTGGTCACTTGTGATTTTAGAGTAAAAGTCAGAATCAAATGCCACAATGACTGGGACTTATTCCTATCAGTGATTTCCAAATCATATGTGAATTGTAGTCACTATAAAGAAGTGACTTGAACAGTAATGAGCAAGGCGTGTCTGTGCGAATCTCCGTGCAATCTATAACGACTCTACATTTTTGATACGTCTGTTAAACTCTTCTGGCCCCAATTTCTCGAAACTTCTTAAGTCCCTTATAACAGGATTAAGCTAATCCCACTATTTCTCTTTGTCTATAATTCGCGTAATATTAACATCATTTAGAGTTATTCAACCTTAAATAGTATTTTAGCATTAACTGTATTATAAATTACCATCACCAAAACACAGGCATTAAGGCTTATACATGAATTGGCAAAAACATTATCATAACTGTGGATCATTGTTGAAATGTGTCTATGCCTTGGCTTCTTTTCATCGTCTTCTGATATGGGACCAATCTACGAATATTGTATATCAGGATTCAAATATGTTCATGATGTGATCAAAACAGTTCTTTAACAAGTTTTTAAAATTTTTGAGCATGTTAAAACCTTGAAATCAATAATTAAAACATTGGTCAGATATTGTTGTTAGTTGAGGTCATTTCAGCAGGGTTATGATGCAGATGACGTGTAGAGCAGGCGGTCTGTTGTGCAGTCGTCTGTAACGGAGTGACTGTATCTAGAACATAATAATAACCGAATCTGAATGTTAACAACACTATTTAAAGGTAAGATTTGTTCACTGCCTCTCCATATCATGTTGATGATGCAAAGCGGATTATTTTCGTCAACATTCGGAATTTTCCGGTTCTTTCCGGCTTGGCAATCAGGAAAAATTTGAGTATGATTGTTTTTAAACATAAAGATAACTAATATAGAATGAACTATCGATAGTTAAACAAAAGAACCAAAATCCTATATGTTCTTACTTATTTTAACGAATGAATATTAAAATACTAAATACGCATATAATACAGTTCGTCTGGAATTAAAACTATCAATCGTGAATTTTATAATTCCTGAACAATATATGCATCTGAAGCATAACAATTCAATGTTTACGTGTTTTTACTCTCATTTGTGCCTGCTCATGGTTCTTTCTTATGTCCTTGAAATGCTAGCAAGATGCTTCTTGATGTTCTTGTCTGTTACACTAGGTGAGAACGGGGTGTACTTTGGAAGGTCAGCAACGTGTGGTACGTTGATATATGGCATCCTAATTTGACGGAGGTATCGGTTCCTCCATTCTACTTTCTCAGTTTTTGCACTACTATGAAGACAAGATCACCAAGTCATCACAATTACATTAATCAAATCTTTCTTCCAATAACGGTCAAATTAAAAAAGCATGAAAGTCAAATTGTAAGAATATTTATGTTTTTTTCACTATAATACAGGTTTGTGTATATTTAATATGCAAACATGTTAAAAATTTAATATTTATATGAAAACCACAGAAAAAAACTCAGTAGAATTAGAAGTAATGTTAATCAGCCAAATACTTTCACTGCTAAAATTGATAAGCAGAATTAAGATTAGAATAAGGCAGTCTTAGTTTAGTATCGAACAACATTTCTTTTCCAGCAGTCAATGTTGCTCTTTGAATTTTTTTAAAATAAAAAAAAAATCATTTTTACCTAGATAGTTAATGTATACTTTATACACTGCATTGAGAGTCTTCTTACCTCAAATTACTTTTATTTGTGTTTTAATGAACGCAATCAAATATTTCTTCAGTTCAAAATGATTGACGCAAGATCCGCTGGTTTCAAGTTGACAAACAATTTATCACTTGGAAAGATAACTGCTTGCAGTTATCGGTTTAGCGTCTGTTTTGGAACAAAGGGTTAAACAATGAAACATAGTTATACTTTATCGTTTCAAAAACAAAACAAAACAAAAGATATAATTGTATGTGATGCTCAAATTGAAAAATGAGCATAACGCTTTAATTAAGCTAGAGCATTTCTTATTTGAATACCTAAAATGTTTCATGAGTTATGGCCATGGGTTATTGGACAATAAGGGCGACAACAACGACAAACTCTTTCACAGTACCTCGAAATTTTCCTTGAAAAAAAACAGACACGCTTACAATTAAAGCATTTTGTTTTCGTTGTAAGCTTTATGTGAACATTATTTTGGTTATTGGTGTATTGTCACAGTTATCTTATAATTTATATTAATTTGAGTTTAAACACTCAACTATAGGTTGGTTTTAATTCAGGTACAACAAATTGATCGAGCATTATCATTCGAGATGTCGCTTATATGATCTTTCCCTTTTTATTAATTTGTAAAACATGAACTTTAACTTATACTTAAATTTCATTACAGTAATTGAACTTCCTTGTTTAATGAAGCAAATGACAGAAACACGACTTAAACGTGTGCTGCTGATGAAAATCTCCAGATTTACAAGATATGCGTGTCGAATGTCGGTACTCGATTTTTTAATGAAATATTCAATCGATTACATTGGAGGTTACTGAGCTCCCAAAAGAAAAGCACTGGTAAATAATGCAATTTGCATTTGCAATGAGTTAAATCCTTTTCAATTGAGTGATACTGGGGCATGCGCAATACACAGATTTTCCTTTCATTGTTTTAGTTACAACGTGTTCAATATATTTATTAAACAAATACGTGAATAAATAGTGTAATGATATGATAAAAATGAGATGATATTCAAAATGAACTAAACCATTATAACAGTATCAACAAGTCATACAGTATTAAAACATTAAATAACAGCAGACTAATACAGCACATTTTGCGCATTTTGCACATTGAGTGGATCAGGTTACGGCGGTCATCCATCTTCACGTGGGTGGCGATGATTCTATCGGCATGAAGTGGCTTGATGGTTGAAGTCTGCATGTCGACGTGGTTGGCAGCCGTCATGCGGTCGGCGTCATTGTCAAGAAGGGGTACGACCTGTGCGGAATACCACTCATGGAAGCATCTCTTGATGTTTTCTTTCTAATCAAAGTTAACTATGAGGTCTAGGGGTTGACGGCGGTCGGTACGTTTAACAAATACTTTTGTCACATAGGAGCCGATGGAACTCGGGGCTCTAATGGGCCCTGAAGATATTAGAGATGACTATCGCATTCTGTTTATGTAGGGAAAAAGGATCTTTTCAACGTAACGCATTCTTGAGACCTCGTTGATCCAGTCTTTCCTGCGTAGATCAGCTGCGGCGGCACCATCCTCCCGCTCTTGGTAACTGTAAGAATGGCCGTCATCTGCCTCTTGTCGTCCAGTCTGGCGATAGTGACCTGGACCGACCCCCGCTCCTCCATCGTACATTCGCCTCCCGGAACCATCTCCCGTCTGATCGAAATTGAGCACCAATGAGTCCGGAATATGGTGCTCCTGAATCATGCCATGGACCTTGGACACGAAGTTGTCCCTGATGTCCTCGAAGTCTGTCGGGAGCGTCTTCGTTGCCTTGGTGCTCTTGCGTTTAACAAAGCCCAAACTCCTCAGGATGGATCTAGTCAGGGTCTTCTCGACAGCCACGTGCACGCCAAACTGTCGAATTGACTTTTTAACTGTAAGATGCAAGGTTCTGTTCTTCTATCACTATTGACAGGCTTAAAGCTGTTGTGGATTTTACTTTCTCTGAGTGTTTTATTTTTTTTCCGTCTAAAAAATAACTTCAATATCGGACTATAACAAAGTAAATTAGGAAAACGGCACGCACCTAGTCCATCAACAATTTCAGTTACACTATCTCACTTAACCAGAGTTTGGAGAGGATACCCCTTCCGCACCCTCCCCGTAAAACGTTTTTAGTTACAATATTACAAACACATAACAAGAAGGGACAACCATCACGTCCATTTTAAGTTACTATTTTCCACAAAGACACGATGTAGCTTGGCAGGAGGGTACAGCCCTAGCACAACACAGTGTAGTGTAACGGTAACTGGACAATTCGGCACCAAACGAATTCGGCCTAGTCAATTCGGCACCAACACATTGTAACAGTGTAACAGCCACAGAACTCTATAGAACTCTCTTAATATAATAAAATAGTTCGAAGTACAATATAACGTTCTAATCGCATTACCAGAACCTAACTAAATCACATGCGAACCCATTTCAGCTTCTTGTCACCAAGGGGACTACCCCGGACTCTTCACAGAGAAAATGATCCAAATTAAATACCAAGAATATGAGGCAAATGTGACAGCTTAAAAACCCAAAGCATACATCCCCGCCAAATATTTAGATACAACCTGGCCCATAAATGCGTTATTGCCTTGTCCAGTTACCGATAATTATTGTAACTGACCATTTTTAAATAATAAATTCATATTTCAACAAAGTGAACTGAGCAAACTCGAGAATGAGGCTTAGATTGAAAAGGGACGGTCTTACCAGTCTCATTAATGACACCACGTTTTTTTCTGCCAAGCCATAAATATTTTTTCTGCTTTTCGACTTTTGGAAAAGACTTCAATCCCAATCGTGTGAATTTGTACAGCCAAGTTCATAACTAGATCCCTTTAATCGACCTTCTCCCCTTGGTGAGCGAATATTTGGTAATGGCCCATTCCACAGCAAATATTTACATATATGATTAACCCCTGAGATGTATTCACTCTTTTTCAGCAGATATTGATAAAATGTTTGCCTTAAATATCTTCAGGACCTACCCCCTAAAGTGTTAAGAAGTCTTTATCTGCCTCCTACTCCGATATACTAATCTGGCTAAGGCTGATCAATGACAATGACAAATATCGGTCCTCGCGAAACGCGAACGCGAAATACTGCAAAATCAGCGTAAGGAGGAGGACCGTCGGTCGAGTCTTCCGCAGATGGTGGCGAAATCGATGCGAAAACTGATCGAAACCGATAATTACCGATAACGAGAACGACGAGTTTAAGCCTAAACACTTTAATTTAGACAATATCTATCGAAAATCCGACTTTAGCGAAAACGTGTCCAAGGAAAGTCACGATGTTTTTGTCGGGTTGGTGAATGACGCTTGGAAATCGGTAAATAGAATGGTATTTCCCGTACGCACCAAAGTGACCATAAACGGCGTAAAATTTGACGAACTAGACTACAAAGAGATGGAGGCTAAAATAGTCGTACCGTATATGAAAAGCGTACACAATATCAGTTTGGACACGTCATTTAGAGCTTACGGTGAGTCATCGGACAACATCGGTAGCAATCCCAAACGGGAAATACGAGAAATTCTCGTAAATAAGTGCGTACGGTTGATGATATCGAATATAATCAAAGAAAACGTAACGTGGGATCGGGGATCATCGGATAGCAGGACTCCGTCGGTTAGTATGACCACGACTACCACCCGGTCAACGTTCAATGCTTTGCAGTAGTTATAGTCGACCATATCGAATATTACAATAAAACACTAAACCGTAAATGCGTTGTATTTGTATACCCAACTACCGAATTGTACCGTCATTTTATTAGTATGGATGGCGGAGGGGGATACCGCCAAAGACGCGACCGATGACATCAACAATAGTTCGCTATCCGATGGCGGCAATACGACATCTAACGCGATCTCGAATGGCGCAAATAGAAAAGAATTGGTTTTCAGTATGGACGGCATTGAGGAGACATTCTATGACACAAACGCCGCGAACAGTACTGACTTTGAAGATTCATTCGATATTAACGAAATCAATGGTACTCATGATGCTAATCGTTTTTTCGGTGACTTAATGACATTCAACGGCGCCCCGAATATTGAAAGTAGCACGACCTCGAATATGGAAACGAACACGTCAAACACAGGTGACCCGAAACCTAATGAAAAACAATCTAGAAAACGCGAACTCGATGATAGTGACGACGATGAGTTACCAAAAATACCTATTAAGAAAACGAAGCAGCAAACACGAAACACAAAATTGGGGGTTTAATTTTGACGGTACGGGTAAGCAGATACAGTCGACGTCACGAGAAGCGGTACCGTTTTTGTTTAAATACGATAACGTCGGTAAAATCCAACTTTCACAATTCGGTCTTATCACGCCCGATACCGAAAAACATAACATCGGTCTTGAGGCATCGGGTGTCGCGAATTCAGAACCGAATCCGGTAGATACTAAGGAAACGAAGAATAAAAAGGGGCAAAAAAAAGGATGATAGACGGAAAGCGATGACGGCAAAAAAAGATGATGTATCGCTGTCGGGTCGTCCAGAATACACCAATTCGGGTACCGACGCCACAACCAACACAGGTACCACCAATATCCGTACCGTATATACCCGTACGAGATATAAACGAGTTACGAAATATACTATCGATACGTGAAATAAACGAACCGCAACCCTCCGTACCGACCACAAAAAAGGTCACATATACAAACGTTCGTAATATAACGCGACCCACAGTTACGATTGTCGAACAACAACTACGACCACATGTACCGATGGACACCGACATCAATCCGGTAATTCCAGCGGTTCAACGAACACCGCTCAATATAACGCCGCTCAATATACGCCCCGTGCTAGATGCAGAGCCGATAGAGACGAATCCGGAGAGACGACATACGGTAATATACAAGAAATCGAAAGGCCCACGATAAACGATCTAAATAATGACCGACAACACCGAACAGATCATTATGTTTACTATGGATATCGATTCGAATGCCGATGATGTCGCCGGTGCCGGTGGCGATGGCGATGCCGGTGGCGATGATGTCGCCGGTGCCGGTGGCGATGGCGATGCCGGTGGCGATGGCGATGGGTGGCGGTGGCGGTGGCGGTGGCGGTGGCGGTGGCGGGGTGGTGGTGGTGGTGGTGGCGATGATGATCGTGATGATGATGATGATTACGATGGTGCTGCACGGATGGCTCGCACCGAAGACCGGGCTATGATGAGTTTAAACCGGAATGTAGTTGCAAATAAATCCGCCGCCATACGCAGAGAATCCTTAGCTAAAGAAAAATTGATAAATGCAAATGTCGACAAGGCGAATGCCCAAACCAATATCGCTAAAGCTAAAGGCGAGGTCGAAAAGAAAATACTCGAAGAAAAGCAGCAAACGGCGAAGGTTAACAGAGACATCGCGAACGCTAAACTAGACAAGTTAAAGCATGGCGACAAAAGTGAGATGGAAAAGGCTAAGATCGCTCAAATCAAGGCCAATACGGACCTCATAACGGCCAAAAAAATAAACTCAATAACGACGGCGATGGCGGGAATTTGGAAAAAGCTAAAATCGATCAAATCAAAGCCACTACCGAATTAACGAAGGCAAGAAAGGATCAGTTAACTAAAGTAAATTCAGACGGGGTAAATTCAGACGGTATCGAAGCCGCAAAGGTTAGGCAAACGGACGCCTCGAAGGACTTGTTCACGGCCAGAGCCGAAGCCCAAAGGGCCGATACTCGAAGAAAGGACGTTCTACAAGCCTGCGAAAAGGAGAAATGTCAGGCCGAGAAGGATAAGCTGGTCTCGGAAAAGGACGCGATCGAAGCGAGAAAAAATGCCATAGGCAGTGAGACGAAACGAAACGACGAGTTATCCGAAGCTAAGCGCTTAGCCACAAACGCCACCAAAGACCTTATCGAAAAACGCGCAAAAGCTATCAAAACCAATAACGACATGATTGAGGCGAAAACGGCCGCCATAAAATCCAATCAAGAAGTTCAGAGTAAAAAACGTGAGCTGGCCGAAGAAGAACTCAAACATAGGAAGAGCGTGTTCGAAGAAGAGAAAAGGATACTCGTAGCCAAGGCCAACGTTCAGACGGCTAATAAGGCAAGGTTAAACAACAAACCGAAAACTTACAGAACGACAAGACGTTAAAGCAAGCCCAGTACAATCACAAAGTCCAGCTGGACACGGAAGCAGTAAGGTTAAAAAATGAAAAACACAACTTCGATTTGGCAAAAAACGTTCAACGTGAACGGGATCGCAAAAAAATGGAAGAAGTTAAAATGAAACTCGCCGAGAAAACGGTCGAAAGTAAAATTGAATCCGGTAAGCAACGTGTCGAGACCGACAAACTCAAGCGAAGGTTACTGGAACAGTCTTTGGATCATAAGCGCGACACGCACGCGATAAAGGTAAACCAAGCGGTTCGCGATATCGATCTCAAGACCAATTTCCAACAATCTAAATTACGCGGTCAAGAGTTGGACAACGCTAGGAAGGTGCAGTTAGTCACTTCGATAAACGCCGATCTGGAACTGAAAAACGTTAAATTACAACAGTCCAGGGACGAAAGACTCAGACGAGAGGCTACGCACGCGAGTCAGCAGCAACTCTTGGCCGCTAAGGTTAGCACGCAAACTAACGAAGAATCGAGAAAGATGGGATCTTACCCGCTTAAGCAAGACGGTCTAATGTTGGAAAATGACCAGAGAAAGCTGAAAATCAAGCAAATGGAAGCCGATTTGAAGCTCAAACAGTACAAGGCGGCCAATCCCGTGAAGAGTAAGGATCCGGCGGAGATTAGGTTGTTTAACGATAAGTTGAAGCTTCAGCAAGACGCCCTACGGGCCAAATTCAGTCAACAAAACGCGACAAACGCCATTAAGGGCAGGGAACTAGCGATAAAGGAACGCGAGTTGGAACTAAAGGCTCTCCCGGACACGGAAGGGATACGAAAACTAAAGTTGGAAAATGAACAAAGGACAGTGAAAATTAAACAAATGCGAGCCGACTTAAAGGTTAAAGAACACAAGGCTAACAACCCCAATTCGTCCGCTCAAAAAAAGTCAGCCGCCGAAGTCCAACTGGATAGGGATAAACTAACGCATCAACAGAATGTACTAGCGGCCAAAAAAGAACAATTAGCCAAGGCAAACCTGGTTAAGGTCAGGGAACTGGCCATAAAGGAACGAGAGTTAGTTCTGAAATCGTCCGACGGAGACGGTAGGAAGGGATTCAAGTACAAGTTTTACCACCCTCCGCGAGACGAAAACATCGTAAATCAATACGGGTCAGCCTTAGAGTTTCAACTGGAGAAATCAGTCGAAAACACAGAGTACGATAAGGAGAGGGAGTTCATTACATTGTGGAATTCCCAATACTCCGGAGGGTACACGGACTACGCGACGTTCATCGAAAGGGTTAAGCGATTAAAGTCGTTATCCGCCAGGGTAATAGTCAATTCAGACGCGTTTCTCACTTACATTAATAATCTAACCAATAACCAGATCGGTATGACCGGTAGCATTCTGTACAAGAGACTGATTTTGTGCCATCACTTCCAAAAGGACGGTATGTACGTATTTAAAACGGGACCGAAGTTTACGTACCAGTTTGTATACGTACCAAAAAGTATAGCGGAATCGTTGATTCCGATAATTGATTTGAACCCTACTGAGCACAGATACGTGTTGACGCACGTCAATGACAATGAAGACTTGTTTATCGGGGACATATACGAATTTATGAGCGTAAAAAACATATTTCCGTCGTCCACCAAGTACTACACGAACAACGCATTAACCGAATTTTACCCTATGGCGTACAGTTTAGTCACTAAAATGGTGTACCGGGTCGAACACGTAGTAAATCAACTGTTTCCTAAATCGTTACCGGTAAACGTACATAGACCGTTTCAAGGGATTTCCGTACAAATATACGACACGGCGGACATACTGTCCGTTTCGGACAAAGACGCGAGGTACATTCGAGTGGGTAGAGTACCCATTAAACAAACCAGAGACGTGCACATGAAGCGGCTTCTCGATTTGAAACAAGGTTTAAATGAATACGGTGGTGGTGGTAACGTCGATAGGAGTACATTACTTAATATATTGGCGGAAATAAGTCAGATCGTGTACGGAGAGATAAGGAAACTACATAACTTTTCGTTGCAACGTAGTGATATCGCTAGAGACGCCGATGTAGTGAAAGGATCTGTAAAACGCATGTTTACCCCGATATACAAACAGGCCAATCGACTGTACGTGAGGATAGTTGAAGAAACCGCAGCAGCCACAGACATTCCCACTTTAAACGATAATATTAATGAGTTCATGCGTAATAATAGGGTTATCGATACGGTTTCGAATACCATTACCGAAATCATTACCGAAATTGTGAACAACCAACCGGCGAATAATGATAACGGTATTGTTCGCGATGATGATGATGGCGGTGTGTAACTTTGTGTAACATTGCATAAAATGATTTTTAACACTTATCATTCGGGATACGATTTCAATCGTATGTGCCACGTATAAATCATAAATAAAATATCTAATTCTATCTGTGTTTTTAGTCGTTTATAATGAGTAAACTCGACTTTATCGGTGTAGCTACGCCCGCGACATCGATAAAGTCCGATATACGGAAACGTTTTTCGTATCATGTATCGGTACTGGTAATTATCGTAAAATAATAGTACAAAAGTCGAGTCGAAGTATTTGACCATTTAGTTTACGACGTTTCACCGGATGGCCATTTCGTAAATATCACTACGAAACGAAAGAGGGCGGTTTTTACATTATGGGACGCTGATGTCGGGGCACGATGAATGCCGAATGAAATGGGTTAAATGTATTATGTAATAAATGCTTGCATTATGTATAAACACGCGTCGTTCCTAACCCCAGTAGTTCGCAATAGACATTGCGAATAGTCATATCGAAATGGTGTTGGCCAACGGTTTGTATAGGTTGTATACCTATGCGAGACAGGTGTCGGCCAACAAGGTACTAGAACTGTTATCTAAAAATAAACGGAAGTACGATTCCGATACTATCAGGGATTTACACCGCCATTGTCTAAATGACAAACGTAAAGATGTTGACGCGATAATGTGTATATGTTATCCGGTTCGGGACGGTGTCATAGACCACCGGAAAAGGATATGTGTTACGTTTCTGGGACAAAAGTATACGACGTACAGTTCTCATACTGATACCGTAAATCTCGAAAATGAAGAACACGTCAAATGCAAACAAGATTCGTCCGATTTTTCGTTATTCGGTATCAACATGGATGATTACCGCACTGTCGGTAAAGAGGATACGCACAAGACGGAAACGTTAAAAATAGCCTGTATGGACGCCTACGATTTCGAAAAGAAAGCGTACAATGAATCCAAATTGATACCTCATCAATTTTTTTCGATAAAGGAGGCTCACGAAAATGTAGTAACAAACTTGGCAAATGATATACGGTGTTACAATAACAAGCATTCGTTTAGTGACGAGTTCATTATCGATATGATAAAGGCCAATCCTGAAATTGAGACGGGACTAGTGTTGGATTACGAACATTTACGGGATCGTAACGTATTGTCTGTGAACGGAAAATGTTTCAGTACCAATGCGGTAGACGAAGAACTGGTTGTGTTTCTTTCGGGGAGTCAGGTGAAATGTTCGTACGAAAAGGATATAGACATAACGTACATTAAGAATCATGTGAACGTGCATCTCGATATCGAAACGATCACTCGTGACGCCAACAATAAGAAAATCCCGGATACCATAGTGTCAATATCTCTCGTCGTACAACGTGGATCAGAAATTTCCGATATAGTTTTAATCACGTCCGGAAAGTTCCCTAAAGGTTACGAACGAAAGATGACCAAAAGACTGTACGACGATAGGGACTACTTGGCGTACAATTTGGATTACTCGGACTACTCTAAATACTGGGTGGAAAACATTGACCCCAAATTTAACGAGTTCCCGTTGACTAGATTTAATAAATGTAAAGACGAACACGAGATACTACGTTCCCTCATTTCCGAGTTGAAACACTACAAACCCGACGTCATGTGCGGGTACAACATTCTAAACTTTGACGTAGCATTCATCATGAGAGCGTGTTCTAGGTACGATATAAACTACATACGCGAAACGTCGGTGTTTAATGTGGACAACTCCCGCAACCTCGAACAGTTTATAGTCGGTAAAAATATCGAGAAAATAAAACACACTTCTGGATTTATACGAAAAAAGGATTTTGACATAACTGTAAACATCGTTCCAGGTATGGTCTTGTCGGACTTGTGGGGTATACACAAAGTTAAACTGGACGAAGTCGCCCAAAAGGTGTTAAAAATCGGTAAGGTCGACCTGTCTTACGACGAAATACCCAAGTTGTACTGGAGCGACGATCCCGATAAATTGTATAAGTACCAGTGCGTGGATTCGATATTGACCGCCATGTTGTACGACGGCGTGGACAGGTTCAAGTCCATCGAGTACTTTCACATATGTCAACAACTGTGTAAAACCGATCTCCCTAGTTGCTTTACCGATCAAAAATCTACCGTAGCCACTACCGGAAACTATTACGCCTACAACCAAGAGGGTTTTGTAGAAGCAGCCGTGATCAAGCCTTCTCGAATTTTGCAGTCGCAAATTATGCTGGACGTTATGCGACTACTGATGGCGAGCGACTACGTCGAGACGAAGTGCATAACCAACGAATCTCTGCAAATAGTGTACGATCACACTCTCGGAAAATGGCGGTTTAATGTGATTAAGAAAGAACTGAAAGACATGCAAAAATTACCGAAGGGGGTCAATATGGCCAAGTATATGTCTTGTCAAGGATCCCAACCTTACGAAACGCATCAATTGTTGCAAATGATCGATCACATACTATACGGGTACAATGAATTCAAGGTCACTGACGCTATCGGGAAATCCATAAGTTCATTCGTGACCAAGAAGGTTCTCGAAGAAATGCCCAAAAAGGTAACCGGACAGACTCGTGAAAAGTTACTAAAGTTACGGAAATCCCTAACCGCCAAATTGACCGACTTTTTTGAGTTTATGAACAGACGGACAATTTCTAAACGCGAACCCGTAAAAAACTTGGTGGCCAACTTTTCCGTGTGCGGTAAGCTCACCAAGACCGTACAAGTCGTTTTGGAGTTTGTTACAGAGGTGTACGCGGACAGTGACGGAACCTTTAACGACGAGTTTCGAGCTCACCTCGAAGAGCTAAAGGCATCTCACCCGCCGAGAAGAATTCCCGTCGAGACCGTGAACGAGATGCATAGGGGCATTTGTGAGTACATTAAGGCGAACATGGCCCGCGAATTGAACATGAACATGCATCCGTACGACGGTGCTTGCGTTTTTCAGCCCGAGGCCGGAGTTTACATAGACAAGGCCGCCGCTTGCGTCGATTTCAACTCGCATTATCCGTCTAGCAAACAGGCTAGGAACGAAGGTAACGAAACGCATATAAGCATACAGACCATAAGGAAATATAATCTGGTACTGAACGAGGACTACTTTGCCTGTAACACCAGGATTTGTGACGACTACGTACCCCACGACGAACACGATGACGAGTACATACTGAAAAACTACTGTTTTTTCATCAGGCCAGACAAGCACGCCGATTGCCATTCGATTTACAAATTGGATTTCGAAAACATGCTCAACTTGAGAATAAAGTACAAACGGCTCATTGACACTTACGAACAACAGGGTAACGAGAAGGAGGCCTCGAGAGCGACCAACATTAGCAATACATTAAAGATATTAAACAACTCTAAGTACGGGTTGACGAAGCTCATGGGGTCGACCAAATTCGCGGCAGCCACGACAGCGGATTGTAGGAAAATGTTACAAAACGTCAACCGATACGTAAACGAGACTTACGGGAGCACCACGGTGTATGGTGATAGTGTCATGCCGTATACACCCATCACGGTAAAGGACGGTGACGACAACGTTTCGGTAACCATGTTTGAAGAATTGTCGAAAAAGGCCACGTGGACACCGTATCGTCAATTTAAACCCGATGACGAAGTGACGATGCGAAACAAGGAACAAGGGACATTTGACGGTACTATGCGCGTTATGACGAGAAGCGGCTGGAAAGACGTTCGCAGAATCGTCCGACACAAAACGGTAAAGAGTATACACAGGGTAGTCACCCATACCGGAATTGTGGACGTTACCGAGGACCACAGTTTACTAGACGGTAACGGTACCATGATTAAACCCAAAGACGCTATATGCGGTACGAGGTTGTTACATATTCCAGCTACAGAGTCCTATTTTTACGGCAACGATTCAGCAATATCGGAGAACTTGGCTTACGTTATGGGATTCTTTGTCGGGGACGGGCATTGCGGAACGTACGATACAAAATCGGGAATCAAATATTCTTGGAAAATTTCTAACCAAAATTTGCAATACCTACAAAAATGCAAAGAAATATTGGAACAAGAATTCGGTATGCGGTTCAAAATCATCGATACCATGAAGTCTTCAAGCGTGTATAACTTGGTCCCTACCGGTAATGGGTACGGACAGGTGAGGCGTCTATCGGAAAAATTTAGAAAAGAGTATTATGTAGGCAGAGCCAAATGCATTCCCGGCTATATTTTAAACTGCAATAATCCATTAGTATTGGAATCATTTCATGCCGGATTAATCGATAGTGACGGGAATAGGCGGGAATATGCGGAGAAAGGATGTCTAAAAATAGACACGAAGAACCAAATAACGGCGCACACGTACATGATATTCTTTAAAAGACTGGGGATGAAAGTGTCGATAAACTGTAGGCACGACAAGCCGGATATATACAAGATCACCTACACTACACGGAAACAAAGGAAACCGATCGACGAAGTAAAAAGAATTACGTTCTTAACGACGAATACGATGGATACGTTTACGACATCGAAACCGAGGACGGTACATTCAATGCCGGAATAGGGGATATTATATTGAAGAATACCGATAGCGTCATGTATTCGTTAAAGTATACCAACGAAGAGCTCGTCAAACGCTTTTTGAGAGATCCCAAAGGGTTTAACGACGAATACCTGAAGCTAGACGATGACATTTTAAGCAAATTGCGATCGGAATTGATCGGTCCCGTAGAAGTAATTAAGCAAGCAATTATTACTGCGATACCCCACGAAGATGACGATGAAGAACTTGAGGAAAACGAAGAACGTGACGAAACCGTTAAAAAAAAGGTAGACACGGAATTGATAAAATCTTGCAAGATAATCGAGAGTGTGGGTATCCAGATCTGTCGAGACTTAAACGCCAACTTGTCGTGCTACAATAAGCCCTCGAAACTGGACTTCGAAAAGGTAATGTGTCCGGCGTTCTTTTCGTCCATGAAAAAGTACATTTGCGACATGCCGTTAAAGAATCAGTGTTTGATCAAGGGTCTGTCCATACGGAACAAAAATAAAAAAGGTATCACCAAAGATATATTGACGTACCTTATCGAAACCACCAAAGAAGCGTCTAAAACGTTTGCCGGAGCAAATGAATACAACATGACGGATTTGTACGAGTTTATCAGGGACAACGTGGTAAAAGCCATGGTACAACTCAGGCAAACGGGAAAGGGTCTCGAGTTATCAAAAATTTGCGAAAAAAAAAAACGGTAAATACTACCAATAAAATATCAAACAAGATTAAATCGCTAATTAATAGGATGGAGGTACTAGAAGGCAAGATGATGCTGTTTGAGCGTATACATCTTACCACTATCGTGGTAGATCCGATCAACGACGAAAAGGACTTCTCATACGCCACGTTGGAGCAGGTACAGAAGGGGTTTGACGGAGACGATAAGTTTTCTTGGGCCACGAAGATACACGTCAAAAAATTGATCCAAGATTCGTGCAGCGAAATCATACAAATTTTACGGTCTTGCGTACACGAAGAGACTTTGAGGTCGTTCGAACAATTGGTCGCCGGATTTCCGATTGACTCGGAAAAATACGAGGAAGTACGATTAGGCGAAATAGTTACGCCCGGTACGTTATACGGAACAAAGTCTACTTTCAATCAAGTGATTAAGGGCCTCGACAATCCCGGTAATGGTGGACTATTTAACGTAACCGTAGAGACGAAGAAGAAGAAATCGAGAAAGCGAAAACAACAAGAGGGACCACCTACTATTACCGTCGCAACAACCAACATTGTCACTAATACAAACGACCTTACGACTATCAATACCGACAATAACGACGTACCACAACCACCGCCACAGAAAAGGAAACGGAAGGTTAACCAACCATACCGAAATAAGAAGATATACGAAATGTTTCCGATAGCCAATAATAACGACAACACGGTACCGGCTACAGTCATACCGACTACTAGTAATGTTGCGGAACCATCTACCGAACAATCAGTTACCGAACTACCGAAAAAGAAGACCACTACTACGAAAAAACGTAAAGTATCTGACGGAGAATTACGGGATCCTATGGCTCAAACCCGCAAAACGTGCAATTACGAATCAGCTATGATCGATAGTTATTTCAATAGGATATCGTTTGGAAGATTGATGAATATACGATAACCGAAATGAACTATGGTATCGATAGACTAGAATTGTACGACGATCACGATAATTTGGTGTATGTCGTTGATTTGAGTGAAGATTTTCCCAGTGATTGTGATAAAATACTTGATTTCTACTGAATTTGAATAAATGTTTGGACACCGATAACTTATTTTATTTCGTATTTATTTTCATTCATCAATGTGTGCATATGCATCTATGGTTACAATAAATCGTATAGAACCGTATTGATGTATACGTTTTTGTTTTCTACCTCGTACCGAAATAAGTACAATAAGTGAAATACATTTGTTTATTTCAGAACCCGAGGAAGGTGAAAGTTTTCCCTATATATGGCGATGGCATCCCATGAGGACAGCCTGTGTTAGCTTGCTGTGAGGGTGGAGGACAAGCTGTCGACTCGCATCGTAAAGCCAATGATGAAGGTCCTGTCCAACCGCAAGAGGGATGCCCTTAAGCCATTAAAAGGGAATGAAAAACTTCAAAAGTTTGATGTATTTGTTTACCATTTAATGTAAAGTGAAAGTTACCAAAATTTAATATATATTTTTAAGATTTATACAATAATAAAACAATGATATGAGATCCCTTTTACTCTCAGGAATTTATTTCTTATATTTAAAATAATCCTTGTCATACATTTCTAGATGAAAAAAACAACAATTTCCATTTTTTTTTAAAAGTCCATACTTTAATGTTCAATCAAATGGTTAATTGAACACATACATCTCATTTTCAGTGCCAGTGTGAAGTCTGAGGTAGGGGGAAAAGCGAAAGGTAGGAAAAAACATTGAATATACACGTTTGAGTGGTTATGTTTTTTAAATAACTGTTTTTTACATAAAGAACAGTGTTTGGTTTATATGTAAAGACAAATAACAACAGGCATGAAATAATTATGTACTTTTAAAGATTGCAGCTTTGTTCATTTAAAAAAACTAAAGTACAAAATATATATATATATATATATATATATATATATATATATATATATATATATATATATATTTAATGACTTATGACATAGTTTCTAAGGTTTTCTAAATGTCTTCGTTTCAGGGTGAAGATGCTGTTGAGTTACTGCAGGAGGAGGTTTCTGTGAATGCAGTGGAGTCCTCAGCAACCCTTGAATTGGAAGAGTTAAAGGAAAGTATAACATAGTTTTAAACGTAACCATCTATAATAATTATTTCTGTTCTTGAAGCTTGCTTATAATTGACTCTCTGATTTTCAAAGTACTAAGAGGTCAAATTAAAAGTTATCCAAAATGAGTGTGAACAAGACGTGTGTATGAATAAGTGTCTATATTTTCTTAACGAAGTCATATAAACAATGTGTTATTGGTCTTTTTATTATATATTTTTATTGGAACATTATTGTCTCAGTTCAAGTACATATTGTGTTTATATTTGTAATGTCTAAATCGAATTGGTATATTAAGTGTCGTGAAATTGTGTGGCCGCTGCAACATGCGACCACCTGCGTTGAATGCGGCTCATTGCAGCACCGAGTCTGCGATACAGGTAGGTGTTAGCAATGTTAAGCATACAATGTTGTGTACGTACCCTAAACGTTGTATAAAGGTTTCGAGACATAGCTGGATAAGGCAAATGATAAACATCCCCAATAATTGCTCTGGCTGGTGTACGAGAATGAAAACAGTGAGCTTTGCTTTAAACCCATTAACCTTGTATTTTGGATTAAAAGAATATGACACTTCAACCGGGGTATCCGCTCTAGATGCCACCTGCATCATAGGTCTTGGCCTAAACGAGTCATGTTGAGCTATTCGGTGTTACAAGAGATGGGCCTGTGTCACAAAGGTACAATTAAGCTTAAGACAAACCTATACGGTGTATTTCTCTCATCGGAATGAATGGTAGATAGTTTAGCGTTAACACATTTTATTAAGCATGTTATACCTACATGGCAGTGTGAATTACTAACAATGCAGGTCGATAGGAGAGCCAGTGCTGTCTTGCAGCGTTGTTGATAATAACGGCCGAGATAGAGTACGAGGTCTTGAAGTCCGCCCGAAAGATCCTACGTCTTTGGTATGTTACAAGTCTTTTTAAATTATACCTCACCAACACGGACATTCGTTGCCTCAAATATATATTTGCGATTGCCATGTAACGTTTTTTTTGCTTTTAATATAGTAGTTCCAGCAACAGATGCGTCGGTAGTACCTTGACGGCACCTTCCGGACAATGAACAAGCCATTTACTCAGTTTCGGTCAGTGCACATCTTCAGTCAGCAAGGGGACTCGGTTAAGCAAGTACCATTGCTCTTCGTTATGATGGCGATACAAATAAATACACATTCGCGCAATATCAGTAAGAAAACCTTTGAAGAAATTTTAGTCACGCCAATTCTATGGATTTTAGCCTATGTATTAAACATATTATTAAAACTTTAAGTAAAATAACTTTATATATAGTTATGTCTTGTCTTGTCTTATAATTGTAGGTCCTGCAGAAGCTGATCGAGGTTCTGGACGGGGCCCCCGCCCGTAGTCGAAGTGTTCGAGATTGATTTCGAATCTGGTTAGCTTATATCAACATGACATTTTGCAGAATAAAAGTAGTCACAAAATATATGCTTCATGATACAATTACGTACGATAATACCTTATTTTGTCTTGCAGGCCAATCCATTTCCCCAAGAAAACAGCTGTGTGTCCACAGGGTGTGCATTCCACTGGTGCCTGTCTGTTCTTCGCAACGTTCAGCACTTGGTACTGAAGGCCACGTACGAGCGGAGAGAGGGGACACACCAGCTGATAAGGAAGCTGTTAGCGTTTCCGTTCCTGCCAGGACAGCACATTTGGCTCGCCTTCTTGAAGCTGAAGGACCGAGCAAATGCCAGCTCTAGAGAATCAGTGGATGGAGAGAACCCTCAGAGGAGCTAACAGTAGACCATAAGAACGAATAACGACACTGAAAGTACAGATAAAATATTTTGTGGTAGTAAACATTATAATATTCAGTATTTTTTTATCATTTTATTGGCGATTGAACTTCTCTGCCGTGCTCTCAACCCCGCAGTCGAGCGTCCTTTTGAGCCTGCTTTTAAGGAATCTAAACGCTTCAGCTAACGTTGCCTCATTACAGCTTCTATTGAAATAAAATTTGAACATTTATGCGCTTTCATTATATTGAAAATAAAAACTGAAATAAAATTTACTAATAGGCCGAAGTGCCTGCCTCTGTTGCAGTAAGGGCCGAAGTTTCGAGTCAACATTTCTAGGTGGCCAAAATGGCAGGAACGAAAGGTCTAGAGAGCCGATCTGGTAGTAGTCCGATTTGGGAAGGGGCCGCTTTAACTTACTACCTAATAATGAGGTCGAATTGAAAACGTGATTTATATTGACTTTGTCATTTATAATAAGTTCTGAACGGGGTTGGCTACTGCTGGTGACCCGATATAAGCTTGAACTGTTACCTGTCTATTTGTATTCGGTTCAACCAGTTACCCATAAACGTTAAGTTTATATCACGACAACTAATGAAACATAAATCATTAATAATTATCTATCTGACAAAACAGGCAGCCTATCCACATGTTTTTTTTTTCGCTCGGCGTTCACCTTTAATTCTTGCCTAATACCAAAGGCAACGATGAACAAGCTCCAGAGATAAGTAAATTTTCAAGTTATTGACTTATGTTATTACATGCAAAACCTTAACCGTTATTTCTGGTTAAGATAGTAAAGGGGCATAGAGTTATCCAACTTGATAAAGATAGTAAAGGGGCATAGAGTTATCCAACTTGATAAAGTAACAAGAGCGAATGTTGTGGAGCCTGTTTATAAAGTTTCAATGCAATACATGCTTAAATATAGACTTAGGAGTGGTAACGTACAAAACCTTGACAAGAATTTCTAAGCCAAATAATAAAGGCGCATAAAATACATTCTATTCATATAAGTGTTATCTAACTTTAAAAACTAAGTAGGTTGGATAGGTGGAAACACATTAATTGAGAGCACAATTGGTGTTTTATAAGAGCCATTTATATTTCATTTTAATTTACTGTCGATGTAAATAGGAAATTGGGCAGTTTCAAAATGAAGCAGAATGCTCGTCTGTATTATTCTAAGCATTAAACTTGTATTGTTCTTAGTAACCATGCGGCATTACTTGTCACTGTAATTGACATCGTAGTGCCCCTTGCTGTATTAACTGTTTTATTTCACTAGTTTGTACAGTTTGTGATGTCCAATGAGAATTCCATGGCACACCAACGACGACAATGAGACGTAAAAAATGTATGTTTTTCCACGACCGACCGTATTTATTTCTCCCGACCACTTCACTTTTGTGCCGTAGTGATTTTCCTTGTAAATACCTTAATTAATGTACTTTCTTTGGTTAACATGTTAAACTTGGACCATTTTCTACAATAGTGATTTACATGTACATGATATAGGTCCGGTTGCTACAGAATTCATGTTCTCCGAAAAATACTCACTACCTTCTCTAAAAAACATTGAGATGTTAGTGACAACAAATACAACTATTCGAGCTGACTCCTATGGCGCAACGGCCAATCTTATTAAACTACAACATGTTAACCGTTGCATCCGTCCGTCGAAGCCGTTGCACTGTTACTGAACTTGTAAAAATACAACATGTTAACCGTTGCATCCGTCCGTCGAAGCCGTTGCACTGTTACTGGAAGTTGCTAGGTTTCGCTGCTTTTAAACCGTTGCATGCTCGAAGTATTTTGATTGTCAATGTGTAACCTTTGGGCTTATTTGCTTAGTAGCTTAGTAAACGCCTTGATGGGTTCGATATTTATTCATATTTGGAGAAAAAACCTATAACAAACAAAAGAGTATTTTAGAGACATTATAAAGAGAATAATTTACAAATACAATATACATAAATACACAATTTCGAACGGCATGCTAAATAGAAATTAAGATAATTGAAAAGATAAAGAAGCTTACCAGGACAGCTATGATGTTTTTATAATATACTAGTAGTCAAATTTAGTATAGAAATACGATCTGTCTCTTACGAGAAGCAAATGAAGTGAAATGAATTTAATTAATTGTACATAGACCGTGAATACAATAATTTTGTAAGTAAAAAGTGTTCACTGCCATAACAGGGCAATTAGTATTCACACTCAAGCTTATCATACATAACGAACCATACACGCCTGGAACACTCGCACTACCTATAACTTCACACCTGGTTACAAATGTAACCGCGCATGTGATACAAGCAGGAATTGTTTATTTTTGTTTGCTCGAAGTGGTTTCAAACCATTTTGGACGGTTGTGTAGGGTTGGTAATAGATTCATCAATTTACAAATGAGTTATGTTGGGTTTTAACCAATAAGCAATATCTTGAAAATGGTAACAATGTTGTAAATAGGATTTGTAACGTAAACATAAATGAGAGTAACATTGTCGTGTCTGAGGAACTTAACATTGATAATCGATTATGATAATTCCCTTTTTATCGAACTTGATTATTCAACTTTAAAACCATAAAGTTCATGTAAATAATATCAGTTTGTAGAACGTGGGGTTTTCACAACAAACACACTTCCGGGGTTTCGAATGGTTTTTTTTTTCAGTGAATATAAGAAAGCCTACAATGAATATGATTAATATAAATATGAGAGCACCGCTAATATGTTACAACACAAAATACAAGGACCACGTCAATTTATAGACGACTACAAACGGGCTGAAATATTTATTGTTTAATTCATACAAAATGATGATTATACTGTATGGTAAAACTACTCACCAGACCGCTTGACCGTATAAATACAACATGAACAAAGGTTATTTGAAGAGCTAAAGTAATGTATAATAGTCGAATCTTGATGACCAAGTTATTCAGACTTCACTTGCGGTTCAAGTGTTATTAAGATAATCTTAATTGCATTGAATGACATTGTCAGCTTTGCATTTCAAAACAAAAGCGTTAAATAGCTCTACAGTCAAAATATAATTATTGTTACGCTTCTCTTACTATAAGACCTGTTCAAACAATCAATAAAAGTAAGGGTTAATTAAACAAAAACCCAAACCCTTGACACACTTTAATGATACAGTCATGTACATCTTTACAAAAGTATGTACAATTAGGAGAATGTTAATTTTTATCTAAACATAACAAAACACGAAGCATTACATGCTCGCTGTCTTAATGTTCTTTGCGCATCATGATAGTTACAAGTTCACGTATGTTCATTGACAACTGGCCGTTTTTCACTTCTTATCAAACGCTCTGTCACCCTGGGGACGATCCTATCTTGCAAAATGAGTGGCTTCTTCACAATCACGTCACCTATCTGAACATCGCCTCCTGCTATGGGTCCAATTCAGCCTTATCCTGGTCACCCCCATTCTAGTTGTAATGTATAGAACCGGAGATTCGCAGGCCCGAACAGTTCATAGAAGACTCGGCGCATCAAAGTGCAATCAAAGTGGCCAACGTTGTTTGAATCCGAGTGGAGACGAACTTACTCTGCTTTAGACAGGTACAAGTACAACACTATGTCCGCTTAGTTAGTCGCATCACACGCCGGGTTTTCTCTACATGGCAACGGCGCGGCTGGCTACTGTTGGGCAACAATTATTACCATCCGGATGTCGTCGAAATTCTTATTCAGTTGATCAATCTAGCTCTTGTTTCCGGTTTTAGTTTTCGAAGGCCGACAACATGGCATGTAGATTCCCGTTAGACTGACGAAGATGTTGAAGGAAGAGTTTATGGAGTACTTTCATGGGATTGTGTTTGGAGCCCCAAGGTTCAAGGTCAAGGTAACCAGTTGAATCTGAATTTTACAACAAAGACTTATATTCTATCAATCATTGGAGAACTGGTTTTGTCACATTGCGGCGTTTCTTGTTTTTTTTTAATTTGACTTTTTATTGCTTTTGGCAAATATTACATTATAAATGTATTAATTTCCAAGACAGAGCGGCGTAGTCGAGTGCGCTTTCCAATGACATCTCTTGTTATATAAATTTTCAGTATTCAATACCAAAATTGTATCGGGACAAAAGTCCTCGAAATTTTGCATATTGCCAATGACTCGAAAAAACTACTAACTTGTATATTAATATGAATAAATGGTTAGGGGCAATGAAACGAAATCTGAAATGGTGATTGTTGTATTGTACATTTACAATTTACAAGAATGTGTGAATGAAAGTAATGAATTTAATATCAATGTGCAACAAATTGAAAACTTTAATGACTGATTTGATTGTAAAATTCTCCTGAAGTCACTGTCATGATTTCATTATCTATTAAGCACCAAACGATTAGTCAGACTAACACAAAGTTTCTAGTTTTGTGTAGTTTGTGCAGACATTATCAGCATGATGCCTTGAACAATTCGAAAACGTTGTCGTATCTGAATATTTATGCGAAAAGCTACAGAAACAAGCTCAACAGCAAAACGTTTAAACATAAACCCGGTTTAATGGCACTGAATAAACGCCAAAGACATAGAACATAAAATCACAAACAAGAAACATGGATGACCAGCACAAAACTCCACAAACAGCACAGTGCATGCATACTATATATAAAAAACTGGGTATGGTTATCAGGGATTGTTAGGTACCGCCTTGGAACGGTCAGTAAAATGTAACCCCTAATCAGCCATAATCGTACGCCCTTATTTACACATATCAACGATTGCTGATTGTTGTTGTTATCTGCTGGTCACTTGTGATTTTAGAGTAAAAGTCAGAATCAAATGCCACAATGACTGCTGGACTTATTCCTATCAGTGATTTCCAAATCATATGTGAATTGTAGTCACTATAAAGAAGTGACTTGAACAGTAATGAGCAAGGCGTGTCTGTGCGAATCTCCGTGCAATCTATAACGACTCTACATTTTTGATACGTCTGTTAAACTCTTCTGGCCCCAATTTCTCGAAACTTCTTAAGTCCCTTATAACAGGATTAAGCTAATCCCACTATTTCTCTTTGTCTATAATTCGCGTAATATTAACATCATTTAGAGTTATTCAACCTTAAATAGTATTTTAGCATTAACTGTATTATAAATTACCATCACCAAAACACAGGCATTAAGGCTTATACATGAATTGGCAAAAACATTATCATAACTGTGGATCATTGTTGAAATGTGTCTATGCCTTGGCTTCTTTTCATCGTCTTCTGATATGGGACCAATCTACGAATATTGTATATCAGGATTCAAATATGTTCATGATGTGATCAAAACAGTTCTTTAACAAGTTTTTAAAATGTTTTGAGCATGTTTAAAACCTTGAAATCAATAATTAAAACATTGGTCAGATATTGTTGTTTAGTTGAGGTCATTTCAGCAGGGTTATGATGCAGATGACGTGTAGAGCAGGCGGTCTGTTGTGCAGTCGTCTGTAACGGAGTGACTGTATCTAGAACATAATAATAACCGAATCTGAATGTTAACAACACTATTTAAAGGTAAGATTTGTTCACTGCCTCTCCATATCATGTTGATGATGCAAAGCGGATTATTTTCGTCAACATTCGGAATTTTCCGGTTCTTTCCGGCTTGGCAATCAGGAAAAATTTGAGTATGATTGTTTTTAAACATAAAGATAACTAATATAGAATGAACTATCGATAGTTAAACAAAAGAACCAAAATCCTATATGTTCTTACTTATTTTAACGAATGAATATTAAAATACTAAATACGCATATAATACAGTTCGTCTGGAATTAAAACTATCAATCGTGAATTTTATAATTCCTGAACAATATATGCATCTGAAGCATAACAATTCAATGTTTACGTGTTTTTACTCTCATTTGTGCCTGCTCATGGTTCTTTCTTATGTCCTTGAAATGCTAGCAAGATGCTTCTTGATGTTCTTGTCTGTTACACTAGGTGAGAACGGGGTGTACTTTGGAAGGTCAGCAACGTGTGGTACGTTGATATATGGCATCCTAATTTGACGGAGGTATCGGTTCCTCCATTCTACTTTCTCAGTTTTTGCACTACTATGAAGACAAGATCACCAAGTCATCACAATTACATTAATCAAATCTTTCTTCCAATAACGGTCAAATTAAAAAAGCATGAAAGTCAAATTGTAAGAATATTTATGTTTTTTTCACTATAATACAGGTTTGTGTATATTTAATATGCAAACATGTTAAAAATTTAATATTTATATGAAAAACCACAGAAAAAAACTCAGTAGAATTAGAAGTAACTGTTAATCAGCCAAATACTTTCACTGCTAAAATTGATAAGCAGAATTAAGATTAGAATAAGGCAGTCTTAGTTTTAGTATCGAACAACATTTCTTTTCCAGCAGTCAATGTTGCTCTTTGAATTTTTTTAAAATAAAAAAAAATCATTTTTACCTAGATAGTTAATGTATACTTTATACACTGCATTGAGAGTCTTCTTACCTCAAATTACTTTTATTTGTGTTTTAATGAACGCAATCAAATATTTCTTCAGTTCAAAATGATTGACGCAAGATCCGCTGGTTTCAAGTTGACAACAATTTATCACTTGGAAAGATAACTGCTTGCAGTTATCGGTTTAGCGTCTGTTTTGGAACAAAGGGTTAAACAATGAAACATATGTTATACTTTATCGTTTCAAAAACAAAACAAAACAAAAGATATAATTGTATGTGATGCTCAAATTGAAAAATGAGCATAACGCTTTAATTAAGCTAGAGCATTTCTTATTTGAATACCTAAAATGTTTCATGAGTTATGGCCATGGGTTATTGGACAATAAGGGCGACAACAACGACACCAACTCTTTCACAGTACCTCGAAATTTTCCTTGAAAAATAACAGACACGCTTACAATTAAAGCATTTTGTTTTCGTTGTAAGCTTTATGTGAACATTATTTTGGTTATTGGTGTATTGTCACAGTTATCTTATAATTATATATTAATTTGAGTTTAAACACTCAACTATAGGTTGGTTTTAATTCAGGTACAACAAATTGATCGAGCATTATCATTCGAGATGTCGCTTATATGATCTTTCCCTTTTTATTAATTTGTAAAACATGAACTTTAACTTATACTTAAATTTCATTACAGTAATTGAACTTCCTTGTTTAATGAAGCAAATGACAGAAACACGACTTAAACGTGTGCTGCTGATGAAAATCTCCAGATTTACAAGATATGCGTGTCGAATGTCGGTACTCGATTTTTTAATGAAATATTCAATCGATTACATTGGAGGTTACTGAGCTCCCAAAAGAAAAGCACTGGTAAATAATGCAATTTGCATTTGCAATGAGTTAAATCCTTTTCAATTGAGTGATACTGGGGCATGCGCAATACACAGATTTTCCTTTCATTGTTTTAGTTACAACGTGTTCAATATATTTATTAAACAAATACGTGTGAATAAATAGTGTAATGATATGATAAAAATGAGATGATATTCAAAATGAACTAAACCATATAACAGTATCAACAAGTCATACAGTATTAAAACATTAAATAACAGCAGACTAATACAGCACATTTTGCGCATTTTGCACATTGAGTGGATCAGGTTACGGCGGTCATCCATCTTCACGTGGGTGGCGATGATTCTATCGGCATGAAGTGGCTTGATGGTTGAAGTCTGCATGTCGACGTGGTTGGCAGCCGTCATGCGGTCGGCGTCATTGTCAAGAAGGGGTACGACCTGTGCGGAATACCACTCATGGAAGCATCTCTTGATGTTTTCTTTCTAATCAAAGTTAACTATGAGGTCTAGGGGTTGACGGCGGTCGGTACGTTTAACAAATACTTTTGTCACATAGGAGCCGATGGAACTCGGGGCTCTAATGGGCCCTGAAGATATTAGAGATGACTATCGCATTCTGTTTATGTAGGGAAAAAGGATCTTTTCAACGTAACGCATTCTTGAGACCTCGTTGATCCAGTCTTTCCTGCGTAGATCAGCTGCGGCGGCACCATCCTCCCGCTCTTGGTAACTGTAAGAATGGCCGTCATCTGCCTCTTGTCGTCCAGTCTGGCGATAGTGACCTGGACCGACCCCCGCTCCTCCATCGTACATTCGCCTCCCGGAACCATCTCCCGTCTGATCGAAATTGAGCACCAATGAGTCCGGAATATGGTGCTCCTGAATCATGCCATGGACCTTGGACACGAAGTTGTCCCTGATGTCCTCGAAGTCTGTCGGGAGCGTCTTCGTTGCCTTGGTGCTCTTGCGTTTAACAAAGCCCAAACTCCTCAGGATGGATCTAGTCAGGGTCTTCTCGACAGCCACGTGCACGCCAAACTGTCGAATTGACTTTTTAACTGTAAGATGCAAGGTTCTGTTCTTCTATCACTATTGACAGGCTTAAAGCTGTTGTGGATTTTACTTTCTCTGAGTGTTTTATTTTTTTCCGTCTAAAAATAACTTCAATATCGGACTATAACAAAGTAAATTAGGAAAACGGCACGCACCTAGTCCATCAACAATTTCAGTTACACTATCTCACTTAACCAGAGTTTGGAGAGGATACCCCTTCCGCACCCTCCCCGTAAAACGTTTTTAGTTACAATATTACAAACACATAACAAGAAGGGACAACCATCACGTCCATTTTAAGTTACTATTTTCCACAAAGACACGATGTAGCTTGGCAGGAGGGTACAGCCCTAGCACAACACACGTGTAGTGTAACGGTAACTGGACAATTCGGCACCAAACGAATTCGGCCTAGTCAATTCGGCACCAACACATTGTAACAGTGTAACAGCCACAGAACTCTATAGAACTCTCTTAATATAATAAAATAGTTCGAAGTACAATATAACGTTCTAATCGCATTACCAGAACCTAACTAAATCACATGCGAACCCATTTCAGCTTCTTGTCACCAAGGGGACTACCCCCGGACTCTTCACAGAGAAAATGATCCAAATTAAATACCAAGAATATGAGGCAAATGTGACAGCTTAAAAACCCAAAGCATACATCCCCGCCAAATATTTAGATACAACCTGGCCCATAAATGCGTTATTGCCTTGTCCAGTTACCGATAATTATTGTAACTGACCATTTTTAAATAATAAATTCATATTTCAACAAAGTGAACTGAGCAAACTCGAGAATGAGGCTTAGATTGAAAAGGGACGGTCTTACCAGTCTCATTAATGACACCACGTTTTTTTCTGCCAAGCCATAAATATTTTTTCTGCTTTTCGACTTTTGGAAAAGACTTCAATCCCAATCGTGTGAATTTGTACAGCCAAGTTCATAACTAGATCCCTTTAATCGACCTTCTCCCCTTGGTGAGCGAATATTTGGGTAATGGCCCATTCCACAGCAAATATTTACATATATGATTAACCCCTGAGATGTATTCACTCTTTTTCAGCAGATATTGATAAAATGTTTGCCTTAAATATCTTCAGGACCTACCCCCTAAAGTGTTAAGAAGTCTTTATCTGCCTCCTACTCCGATATACTAATCTGGCTAAGGCTGATCAATGACAATGACAAATATCGGTCCTCGCGAAACGCGAACGCGAAATACTGCAAAATCAGCGTAAGGAGGAGGACCGTCGGTCGAGTCTTCCGCAGATGGTGGCGAAATCGATGCGAAAACTGATCGAACCGATAATTACCGATAACGAGAACGACGAGTTTAAGCCTAAACACTTTAATTTAGACAATATCTATCGAAAATCCGACTTTAGCGAAAACGTGTCCAAGGAAAGTCACGATGTTTTTGTCGGGTTGGTGAATGACGCTTGGAAATCGGTAAATAGAATGGTATTTCCCGTACGCACCAAAGTGACCATAAACGGCGTAAAATTTGACGAACTAGACTACAAAGAGATGGAGGCTAAAATAGTCGTACCGTATATGAAAAGCGTACACAATATCAGTTTGGACACGTCATTTAGAGCTTACGGTGAGTCATCGGACAACATCGGTAGCAATCCCAAACGGGAAATACGAGAAATTCTCGTAAATAAGTGCGTACGGTTGATGATATCGAATATAATCAAAGAAAACGTAACGTGGGATCGGGGATCATCGGATAGCAGGACTCCGTCGGTTAGTATGACCACGACTACCACCCGGTCAACGTTCAATGCTTTGCAGTAGTTATAGTCGACCATATCGAATATTACAATAAAACACTAAACCGTAAATGCGTTGTATTTGTATACCCAACTACCGAATTGTACCGTCATTTTATTAGTATGGATGAATCAACCCGTCCCGTGAGTGGAGACGTAAATGCGGAGGGGGATACCGCCAAAGACGCGACCGATGACATCAACAATAGTTCGCTATCCGATGGCGGCAATACGACATCTAACGCGATCTCGAATGGCGCAAATAGAAAAGAATTGGTTTTCAGTATGGACGGCATTGAGGAGACATTCTATGACACAAACGCCGCGAACAGTACTGACTTTGAAGATTCATTCGATATTAACGAAATCAATGGTACTCATGATGCTAATCGTTTTTTCGGTGACTTAATGACATTCAACGGCGCCCCGAATATTGAAAGTAGCACGACCTCGAATATGGAAACGAACACGTCAAACACAGGTGACCCGAAACCTAATGAAAAACAATCTAGAAAAACGCGAACTCGATGATAGTGACGACGATGAGTTACCAAAAATACCTATTAAGAAAACGAAGCAACACGAAACACAAAATTGGGGGTTTAATTTTGACGGTACGGGTAAGCAGATACAGTCGACGTCACGAGAAGCGGTACCGTTTTTGTTTAAATACGATAACGTCGGTAAAATCCAACTTTCACAATTCGGTCTTATCACGCCCGATACCGAAAAACATAACATCGGTCTTGAGGCATCGGGTGTCGCGAATTCAGAACCGAATCCGGTAGATACTAAGGAAACGAAGAATAAAAGGGGCAAAAAAAAGGATGATAGACGGAAAGCGATGACGGCAAAAAAAGATGATGTATCGCTGTCGGTCGTCCAGAATACACCAATTCGGGTACCGACGCCACAACCAACACAGGTACCACCAATATCCGTACCGTATATACCCGTACGAGATATAAACGAGTTACGAAATATACTATCGATACGTGAAATAAACGAACCGCAACCCTCCGTACCGACCACAAAAAAGGTCACATATACAAACGTTCGTAATATAACGCGACCCACAGTTACGATTGTCGAACAACAACTACGACCACATGTACCGATGGACACCGACATCAATCCGGTAATTCCAGCGGTTCAACGAACACCGCTCAATATAACGCCGCTCAATATACGCCCCGTGCTAGATGCAGAGCCGATAGAGACGAATCCGGAGATGACGACATACGGTAATATACAAGAAATCGAAAGGCCCACGATAAACGATCTAAATAATGACCGACAACACCGAACAGATCATTATGTTACTATGGATATCGATTCGAATGCCGATGATGTCGCCGGTGCCGGTGGCGATGGCGATGCCGGTGGCGATGATGTCGCCGGTGCCGGTGGCGATGGCGTTGCCGGTGGCGATGGCGATGGCGGTGGCGGTGGCGGGTGGCGGTGGCGGTGGTGGTGGTGGTGGTGGTGGCGATGATGATCGTGATGATGATGATGATTACGATGGTGCTGCACGGATGGCTCGCACCGAAGACCGGGCTATGATGAGTTTAAACCGGAATGTAGTTGCAAATAAATCCGCCGCCATACGCAGAGAATCCTTAGCTAAAGAAAAATTGATAAATGCAAATGTCGACAAGGCGAATGCCCAAACCAATATCGCTAAAGCTAAAGGCGAGGTCGAAAAGAAAAGCAGCAAACGGCGAAGGTTAACAGAGACATCGCGAACGCTAAACTAGACAAGTTAAAGCATGGCGACAAAAGTGAGATGGAAAAGGCTAAGATCGCTCAAATCAAGGCCAATACGGACCTCATAACGGCCAAAAAAAATAAACTCAATAACGACGGCGATGGCGGGAATTTGGAAAAAGCTAAAATCGATCAAATCAAAGCCACTACCGAATTAACGAAGGCAAGAAAGGATCAGTTAACTAAAGTAAATTCAGACGGGGTAATTCAGACGGTATCGAAGCCGCAAAGGTTAGGCAAACGGACGCCTCGAAGGACTTGTTCACGGCCAGAGCCGAAGCCCAAAGGGCCGATACTCGAAGAAAGGACGTTCTACAAGCCTGCGAAAAGGAGAAATGTCAGGCCGAGAAGGATAAGCTGGTCTCGGAAAAGGACGCGATCGAAGCGAGAAAAAATGCCATAGGCAGTGAGACGAAACGAAACGACGAGTTATCCGAAGCTAAGCGCTTAGCCACAAACGCCACCAAAGACCTTATCGAAAAACGCGCAAAAGCTATCAAAACCAATAACGACATGATTGAGGCGAAAACGGCCGCCATAAAATCCAATCAAGAAGTTCAGAGTAAAAAACGTGAGCTGGCCGAAGAAGAACTCAAACATAGGAAGAGCGTGTTCGAAGAAGAGAAAAGGATACTCGTAGCCAAGGCCAACGTTCAGACGGCTAATAAGGGCAAGGTTAAACAACAAACCGAAAACTTACAGAACGACAAGACGTTAAAGCAAGCCCAGTACAATCACAAAGGTCCAGCTGGACACGGAAGCAGTAAGGTTAAAAAATGAAAAACACAACTTCGATTTGGCAAAAAACGTTCAACGTGAACGGGATCGCAAAAAAATGGAAGAAGTTAAAATGAAACTCGCCGAGAAAAACGGTCGAAAGTAAAATTGAATCCGGTAAGCAACGTGTCGAGACCGACAAACTCAAGCGAAGGTTACTGGAACAGTCTTTGGATCATAAGCGCGACACGCACGCGATAAAGGTAAACCAAGCGGTTCGCGATATCGATCTCAAGACCAATTTCCAACAATCTAAATTACGCGGTCAAGAGTTGGACAACGCTAGGAAGGTGCAGTTAGTCACTTCGATAAACGCCGATCTGGAACTGAAAAACGTTAAATTACAACAGTCCAGGGACGAAAGACTCAGACGAGAGGCTACGCACGCGAGTCAGCAGCAACTCTTGGCCGCTAAGGTTAGCACGCAAACTAACGAAGAATCGAGAAAGATGGGATCTTACCCGCTTAAGCAAGACGGTCTAATGTTGGAAAATGACCAGAGAAAGCTGAAAATCAAGCAAATGGAAGCCGATTTGAAGCTCAAACAGTACAAGGCGGCCAATCCCGTGAAGAGTAAGGATCCGGCGGAGATTAGGTTGTTTAACGATAAGTTGAAGCTTCAGCAAGACGCCCTACGGGCCAAATTAAGTCACAAAACGCGACAAACGCCATTAAGGGCAGGGAACTAGCGATAAAGGAACGCGAGTTGGAACTAAAGGCTCTCCCGGACACGGAAGGGATACGAAACTAAAGTTGGAAAATGAACAAAGGACAGTGAAAATTAAACAAATGCGAGCCGACTTAAAGGTTAAAGAACACAAGGCTAACAACCCCAATTCGTCCGCTCAAAAAAAGTCAGCCGCCGAAGTCCAACTGGATAGGGATAAACTAACGCATCAACAGAATGTACTAGCGGCCAAAAAAGAACAATTAGCCAAGGCAAACCTGTTAAGGTCAGGGAACTGGCCATAAAGGAACGAGAGTTAGTTCTGAAATCGTCCGACGGAGACGGTAGGAAGGGATTCAAGTACAAGTTTTACCACCCTCCGCGAGACGAAAACATCGTAAATCAATACGGGTCAGCCTTAGAGTTTCAACTGGAGAAATCAGTCGAAAACACAGAGTACGATAAGGAGAGGGAGTTCATTACATTGTGGAATTCCCAATACTCCGGAGGGTACACGGACTACGCGACGTTCATCGAAAGGGTTAAGCGATTAAAGTCGTTATCCGCCAGGGTAATAGTCAATTCAGACGCGTTTCTCACTTACATTAATAATCTAACCAATAACCAGATCGGTATGACCGGTAGCATTCTGTACAAGAGACTGATTTTGTGCCATCACTTCCAAAAGGACGGTATGTACGTATTTAAAACGGGACCGAAGTTTACGTACCAGTTTGTATACGTACCAAAAAAGTATAGCGGAATCGTTGATTCCGATAATTGATTTGAACCCTACTGAGCACAGATACGTGTTGACGCACGTCAATGACAATGAAGACTTGTTTATCGGGGACATATACGAATTTATGAGCGTAAAAAACATATTTCCGTCGTCCACCAAGTACTACACGAACAACGCATTAACCGAATTTTACCCTATGGCGTACAGTTTAGTCACTAAAATGGTGTACCGGGTCGAACACGTAGTAAATCAACTGTTTCCTAAATCGTTACCGGTAAACGTACATAGACCGTTTCAAGGGATTTCCGTACAAATATACGACACGGCGGACATACTGTCCGTTTCGGACAAAGACGCGAGGTACATTCGAGTGGGTAGAGTACCCATTAAACAAACCAGAGACGTGCACATGAAGCGGCTTCTCGATTTGAAACAAGGTTTAAATGAATACGGTGGTGGTGGTAACGTCGATAGGAGTACATTACTTAATATATTGGCGGAAATAAGTCAGATCGTGTACGGAGAGATAAGGAAACTACATAACTTTTCGTTGCAACGTAGTGATATCGCTAGAGACGCCGATGTAGTGAAAGGATCTGTAAAACGCATGTTTACCCCGATATACAAACAGGCCAATCGACTGTACGTGAGGATAGTTGAAGAAACCGCAGCCACAGACATTCCCACTTTAAACGATAATATTAATGAGTTCATGCGTAATAATAGGGTTATCGATACGGTTTCGAATACCATTACCGAAATCATTACCGAAATTGTGAACAACCAACCGGCGAATAATGATAACGGTATTGTTCGCGATGATGATGATGGCGGTGTGTAACTTTGTGTAACATTGCATAAAATGATTTTTAACACTTATCATTCGGGATACGATTTCAATCGTATGTGCCACGTATAAATCATAAATAAAATATCTAATTCTATCTGTGTTTTTAGTCGTTTATAATGAGTAAACTCGACTTTATCGGTGTAGCTACGCCCGCGACATCGATAAAGTCCGATATACGGAAACGTTTTTCGTATCATGTATCGGTACTGGTAATTATCGTAAAATAATAGTACAAAAGTCGAGTCGAAGTATTTGACCATTTAGTTTACGACGTTTCACCGGATGGCCATTTCGTAAATATCACTACGAAACGAAAGAGGGCGGTTTTTACATTATGGGACGCTGATGTCGGGGCACGATGAATGCCGAATGAAATGGGTTAAATGTATTATGTAATAAATGCTTGCATTATGTATAAACACGCGTCGTTCCTAACCCCAGTAGTTCGCAATAGACATTGCGAATAGTCATATCGAAATGGTGTTGGCCAACGGTTTGTATAGGTTGTATACCTATGCGAGACAGGTGTCGGCCAACAAGGTACTAGAACTGTTATCTAAAAATAAACGGAAGTACGATTCCGATACTATCAGGGATTTACAACCGCCATTGTCTAAATGACAAACGTAAAGATGTTGACGCGATAATGTGTATATGTTATCCGGTTCGGGACGGTGTCATAGACCACCGGAAAAGGATATGTGTTACGTTTCTGGGACAAAAGTATACGACGTACAGTTCTCATACTGATACCGTAAATCTCGAAAATGAAGAACACGTCAAATGCAAACAAGATTCGTCCGATTTTTCGTTATTCGGTATCAACATGGATGATTACCGCACTGTCGGTAAAGAGGATACGCACAAGACGGAAACGTTAAAAATAGCCTGTATGGACGCCTACGATTTCGAAAAGAAAGCGTACAATGAATCCAAATTGATACCTCATCAATTTTTTTCGATAAAGGAGGCTCACGAAAATGTAGTAACAAACTTGGCAAATGATATACGGTGTTACAATAACAAGCATTCGTTTAGTGACGAGTTCATTATCGATATGATAAAGGCCAATCCTGAAATTGAGACGGGACTAGTGTTGGATTACGAACATTTACGGGATCGTAACGTATTGTCTGTGAACGGAAAATGTTTCAGTACCAATGCGGTAGACGAAGAACTGGTTGTGTTTCTTTCGGGGAGTCAGGTGAAATGTTCGTACGAAAAGGATATAGACATAACGTACATTAAGAATCATGTGAACGTGCATCTCGATATCGAAACGATCACTCGTGACGCCAACAATAAGAAAATCCCGGATACCATAGTGTCAATATCTCTCGTCGTACAACGTGGATCAGAAATTTCCGATATAGTTTTAATCACGTCCGGAAAGTTCCCTAAAGGTTACGAACGAAAGATGACCAAAAGACTGTACGACGATAGGGACTACTTGGCGTACAATTTGGATTACTCGGACTACTCTAAATACTGGGTGGAAAACATTGACCCCAAATTTAACGAGTTCCCGTTGACTAGATTTAATAAATGTAAAGACGAACACGAGATACTACGTTCCCTCATTTCCGAGTTGAAACACTACAAACCCGACGTCATGTGCGGGTACAACATTCTAAACTTTGACGTAGCATTCATCATGAGAGCGTGTTCTAGGTACGATATAAACTACATACGCGAAACGTCGGTGTTTAATGTGGACAACTCCCGCAACCTCGAACAGTTTTATAGTCGGTAAAAATATCGAGAAAATAAAACACACTTCTGGATTTATACGAAAAAAAGGATTTTGACATAACTGTAAACATCGTTCCAGGTATGGTCTTGTCGGACTTGTGGGGTATACACAAAGTTAAACTGGACGAAGTCGCCCAAAAGGTGTTAAAAATCGGTAAGGTCGACCTGTCTTACGACGAAATACCCAAGTTGTACTGGAGCGACGATCCCGATAAATTGTATAAGTACCAGTGCGTGGATTCGATATTGACCGCCATGTTGTACGACGGCGTGGACAGGTTCAAGTCCATCGAGTACTTTCACATATGTCAACAACTGTGTAAAACCGATCTCCCTAGTTGCTTTACCGATCAAAAATCTACCGTAGCCACTACCGGAAACTATTACGCCTACAACCAAGAGGGTTTTGTAGAAGCAGCCGTGATCAAGCCTTCTCGAATTTTGCAGTCGCAAATTATGCTGGACGTTATGCGACTACTGATGGCGAGCGACTACGTCGAGACGAAGTGCATAACCAACGAATCTCTGCAAATAGTGTACGATCACACTCTCGGAAAATGGCGGTTTAATGTGATTAAGAAAGAACTGAAAGACATGCAAAAATTACCGAAGGGGGTCAATATGGCCAAGTATATGTCTTGTCAAGGATCCCAACCTTACGAAACGCATCAATTGTTGCAAATGATCGATCACATACTATACGGGTACAATGAATTCAAGGTCACTGACGCTATCGGGAAATCCATAAGTTCATTCGTGACCAAGAAGGTTCTCGAAGAAATGCCCAAAAAGGTAACCGGACAGACTCGTGAAAAGTTACTAAAGTTACGGAAATCCCTAACCGCCAAATTGACCGACTTTTTTGAGTTTATGAACAGACGGACAATTTCTAAACGCGAACCCGTAAAAAACTTGGTGGCCAACTTTTCCGTGTGCGGTAAGCTCACCAAGACCGTACAAGTCGTTTTGGAGTTTGTTACAGAGGTGTACGCGGACAGTGACGGAACCTTTAACGACGAGTTTCGAGCTCACCTCGAAGAGCTAAAGGCATCTCACCCGCCGAGAAGAATTCCCGTCGAGACCGTGAACGAGATGCATAGGGGCATTTGTGAGTACATTAAGGCGAACATGGCCCGCGAATTGAACATGAACATGCATCCGTACGACGGTGCTTGCGTTTTTCAGCCCGAGGCCGGAGTTTACATAGACAAGGCCGCCGCTTGCGTCGATTTCAACTCGCATTATCCGTCTAGCAAACAGGCTAGGAACGAAGGTAACGAAACGCATATAAGCATACAGACCATAAGGAAATATAATCTGGTACTGAACGAGGACTACTTTGCCTGTAACACCAGGATTTGTGACGACTACGTACCCCACGACGAACACGATGACGAGTACATACTGAAAAACTACTGTTTTTTCATCAGGCCAGACAAGCACGCCGATTGCCATTCGATTTACAAATTGGATTTCGAAAACATGCTCAACTTGAGAATAAAGTACAAACGGCTCATTGACACTTACGAACAACAGGGTAACGAGAAGGAGGCCTCGAGAGCGACCAACATTAGCAATACATTAAAGATATTAAAACAACTCTAAGTACGGGTTGACGAAGCTCATGGGGTCGACCAAATTCGCGGCAGCCACGACAGCGGATTGTAGGAAAATGTTACAAAACGTCAACCGATACGTAAACGAGACTTACGGGAGCACCACGGTGTATGGTGATAGTGTCATGCCGTAAACACCCATCACGGTAAAGGACGGTGACGACAACGTTTCGGTAACCATGTTTGAAGAATTGTCGAAAAAGGCCACGTGGACACCGTATCGTCAATTTAAACCCGATGACGAAGTGACGATGCGAAACAAGGAACAAGGGACATTTGACGGTACTATGCGCGTTATGACGAGAAGCGGCTGGAAAGACGTTCGCAGAATCGTCCGACACAAAACGGTAAAGAGTATACACAGGGTAGTCACCCATACCGGAATTGTGGACGTTACCGAGGACCACAGTTTACTAGACGGTAACGGTACCATGATTAAACCCAAAGACGCTATATGCGGTACGAGGTTGTTACATATTCCAGCTACAGAGTCCTATTTTTACGGCAACGATTCAGCAATATCGGAGAACTTGGCTTACGTTATGGGATTCTTTGTCGGGGACGGGCATTGCGGAACGTACGATACAAAATCGGGAATCAAATATTCTTGGAAAATTTCTAACCAAAATTTGCAATACCTACAAAAAATGCAAAGAAATATTGGAACAAGAATTCGGTATGCGGTTCAAAATCATCGATACCATGAAGTCTTCAAGCGTGTATAACTTGGTCCCTACCGGTAATGGGTACGGACAGGTGAGGCGTCTATCGGAAAAATTTAGAAAAGAGTATTATGTAGGCAGAGCCAAATGCATTCCCGGCTATATTTTAAACTGCAATAATCCATTAGTATTGGAATCATTTCATGCCGGATTAATCGATAGTGACGGGAATAGGCGGGAATATGCGGAGAAAGGATGTCTAAAAATAGACACGAAGAACCAAATAACGGCTCACACGTACATGATATTCTTTAAAAGACTGGGGATGAAAGTGTCGATAAACTGTAGGCACGACAAGCCGGATATATACAAGATCACCTACACTACACGGAAACAAAGGAAACCGATCGACGAAGTAAAAAAAGAATTACGTTCTTAACGACGAATACGATGGATACGTTTACGACATCGAAACCGAGGACGGTACATTCAATGCCGGAATAGGGGATATTATATTGAAGAATACCGATAGCGTCATGTATTCGTTAAAGTATACCAACGAAGAGCTCGTCAAACGCTTTTTGAGAGATCCCAAAGGGTTTAACGACGAATACCTGAAGCTAGACGATGACATTTTAAGCAAATTGCGATCGGAATTGATCGGTCCCGTAGAAGTAATTAAGCAAGCAATTATTACTGCGATACCCCACGAAGATGACGATGAAGAACTTGAGGAAACGAAGAACGTGACGAAACCGTTAAAAAAAAGGTAGACACGGAATTGATAAAATCTTGCAAGATAATCGAGAGTGTGGGTATCCAGATCTGTCGAGACTTAAACGCCAACTTGTCGTGCTACAATAAGCCCTCGAAACTGGACTTCGAAAAGGTAATGTGTCCGGCGTTCTTTTCGTCCATGAAAAAGTACATTTGCGACATGCCGTTAAAGAATCAGTGTTTGATCAAGGGTCTGTCCATACGGAACAAAAATAAAAAAGGTATCACCAAAGATATATTGACGTACCTTATCGAAACCACCAAAGAAGCGTCTAAAACGTTTGCCGGAGCAAATGAATACAACATGACGGATTTGTACGAGTTTATCAGGGACAACGTGGTAAAAGCCATGGTACAACTCAGGCAAACGGGAAAGGGTCTCGAGTTATCAAAAATTTGCGAAAAAAAAACGGTAAATACTACCAATAAAATATCAAACAAGATTAAATCGCTAATTAATAGGATGGAGGTACTAGAAGGCAAGATGATGCTGTTTGAGCGTATACATCTTACCACTATCGTGGTAGATCCGATCAACGACGAAAAGGACTTCTCATACGCCACGTTGGAGCAGGTACAGAAGGGGTTTGACGGAGACGATAAGTTTTCTTGGGCCACGAAGATACACGTCAAAAAATTGATCCAAGATTCGTGCAGCGAAATCATACAAATTTTACGGTCTTGCGTACACGAAGAGACTTTGAGGTCGTTCGAACAATTGGTCGCCGGATTTCCGATTGACTCGGAAAAATACGAGGAAGTACGATTAGGCGAAATAGTTACGCCCGGTACGTTATACGGAACAAAGTCTACTTTCAATCAAGTGATTAAGGGCCTCGACAATCCCGGTAATGGTGGACTATTTAACGTAACCGTAGAGACGAAGAAGAAGAAATCGAGAAAGCGAAAACAACAAGAGGGACCACCTACTATTACCGTCGCAACAACCAACATTGTCACTAATACAAACGACCTTACGACTATCAATACCGACAATAACGACGTACCACAACCACCGCCACAGAAAAGGAAACGGAAGGTTAACCAACCATACCGAAATAAGAAGATATACGAAATGTTTCCGATAGCCAATAATAACGACAACACGGTACCGGCTACAGTCATACCGACTACTAGTAATGTTGCGGAACCATCTACCGAACAATCAGTTACCGAACTACCGAAAAAGAAGACCACTACTACGAAAAAACGTAAAGTATCTGACGGAGAATTACGGGATCCTATGGCTCAAACCCGCAAAACGTGCAATTACGAATCAGCTATGATCGATAGTTATTTCAATAGGATATCGTTTGGAAGATTGATGAATATACGATAACCGAAATGAACTATGGTATCGATAGACTAGAATTGTACGACGATCACGATAATTTGGTGTATGTCGTTGATTTGAGTGAAGATTTTCCCAGTGATTGTGATAAAATACTTGATTTCTACTGAATTTGAATAAATGTTTGGACACCGATAACTTATTTTATTTCGTATTTTATTTTCATTCATCAATGTGTGCATATGCATCTATGGTTACAATAAATCGTATAGAACCGTATTGATGTATACGTTTTTGTTTTCTACCTCGTACCGAAATAAGTACAATAAGTGAAATACATTTGTTTATTTCAGAACCCGAGGAAGGTGAAAGTTTTCCCTATATATGGCGATGGCATCCCATGAGGACAGCCTGTGTTAGCTTGCTGTGAGGGTGGAGGACAAGCTGTCGACTCGCATCGTAAAGCCAATGATGAAGGTCCTGTCCAACCGCAAGAGGGATGCCCCTTAAGCCATTAAAAGGGAATGAAAAACTTCAAAAGTTTGATGTATTTGTTTACCATTTAATGTAAAGTGAAAGTTACCAAAATTTAATATATATTTTTAAGATTTATACAATAATAAAACAATGATATGAGATCCCTTTTACTCTCAGGAATTTATTTCTTATATTTAAAATAATCCTTGTCATACATTTCTAGATGAAAAAAACAACAATTTCCATTTTTTTTTAAAAGTCCATACTTTAATGTTCAATCAAATGGTTAATTGAACACATACATCTCATTTTCAGTGCCAGTGTGAAGTCTGAGGTAGGGGGAAAAGCGAAAGGTAGGAAAAAACATTGAATATACACGTTTGAGTGGTTATGTTTTTTAAATAACTGTTTTTTACATAAAGAACAGTGTTTGGTTTATATGTAAAGACAAATAACAACAGGCATGAAATAATTATGTACTTTTAAAGATTGCAGCTTTGTTCATTTAAAAAAACTAAAGTACAAATATATATATATATATATATATATATATATATATATATATATATATATATATATATATATATATTTAATGACTTATGACATAGTTTCTAAGGTTTTCTAAATGTCTTCGTTTCAGGGTGAAGATGCTGTTGAGTTACTGCAGGAGGAGGTTTCTGTGAATGCAGTGGAGTCCTCAGCAACCCTTGAATTGGAAGAGTTAAAGGAAAGTATAACATAGTTTTAAACGTAACCATCTATAATAATTATTTCTGTTCTTGAAGCTTGCTTATAATTGACTCTCTGATTTTCAAAGTACTAAGAGGTCAAATTAAAAGTTATCCAAAATGAGTGTGAACAAGACGGTTGTATGAATAAGTGTCTATATTTTCTTAACGAAGTCATATAAACAATGTGTTATTGGTCTTTTTTATTATATATTTTTATTGGAACATTATTGTCTCAGTTCAAGTACATATTGTGTTTATATTTGTAATGTCTAAATCGAATTGGTATATTAAGTGTCGTGAAATTGTGTGGCCGCTGCAACATGCGACCACCTGCGTTGAATGCGGCTCATTGCAGCACCGAGTCTGCGATACAGGTAGGTGTTAGCAATGTTAAGCATACAATGTTGTGTACGTACCCTAAACGTTGTATAAAGGTTTCGAGACATAGCTGGATAAGGCAAATGATAAACATCCCCAATAATTGCTCTGGCTGGTGTACGAGAATGAAAACAGTGAGCTTTGCTTTAAACCCATTAACCTTGTATTTTGGATTAAAAGAATATGACACTTCAACCGGGGTATCCGCTCTAGATGCCACCTGCATCATAGGTCTTGGCCTAAACGAGTCATGTTGAGCTATTCGGTGTTACAAGAGATGGGCCTGTGTCACAAAGGTACAATTAAGCTTAAGACAAACCTATACGGTGTATTTCTCTCATCGGAATGAATGGTAGATAGTTTAGCGTTAACACATTTTATTAAGCATGTTATACCTACATGGCAGTGTGAATTACTAACAATGCAGGTCGATAGGAGAGCCAGTGCTGTCTTGCAGCGTTGTTGATAATAACGGCCGAGATAGAGTACGAGGTCTTGAAGTCCGCCCGAAAGATCCTACGTCTTTGGTATGTTACAAGTCTTTTTAAATTATACCTCACCAACACGGACATTCGTTGCCTCAAATATATATTTGCGATTGCCATGTAACGTTTTTTTTGCTTTTAATATAGTAGTTCCAGCAACAGATGCGTCGGTAGTACCTTGACGGCACCTTCCGGACAATGAACAAGCCATTTACTCAGTTTCGGTCAGTGCACATCTTCAGTCAGCAAGGGGACTCGGTTAAGCAAGTACCATTGCTCTTCGTTATGATGGCGATACATAATAAATACACATTCGCGCAATATCAGTAAGAAAACCTTTGAAGAAATTTTAGTCACGCCAATTCTATGGATTTTAGCCTATGTATTAAACATATTATTAAAACTTTAAGTAAAATAACTTTATATATAGTTATGTCTTGTCTTGTCTTATAATTGTAGGTCCTGCAGAAGCTGATCGAGGTTCTGGACGGGGCCCCCGCCCGTAGTCGAAGTGTTCGAGATTGATTTCGAATCTGGTTAGCTTATATCAACATGACATTTTGCAGAATAAAAGTAGTCACAAAATATATGCTTCATGATACAATTACGTACGATAATACCTTATTTTGTCTTGCAGGCCAATCCATTTCCCCAAGAAAACAGCTGTGTGTCCACAGGGTGTGCATTCCACTGGTGCCTGTCTGTTCTTCGCAACGTTCAGCACTTGGTACTGAAGGCCACGTACGAGCGGAGAGAGGGGACACACCAGCTGATAAGGAAGCTGTTAGCGTTTCCGTTCCTGCCAGGACAGCACATTTGGCTCGCCTTCTTGAAGCTGAAGGACCGAGCAAATGCCAGCTCTAGAGAATCAGTGGATGGAGAGAACCCTCAGAGGAGCTAACAGTAGACCATAAGAACGAATAACGACACTGAAAGTACAGATAAAATATTTTGTGGTAGTAAACATTATAATATTCAGTATTTTTTTATCATTTTATTGGCGATTGAACTTCTCTGCCGTGCTCTCAACCCCGCAGTCGAGCGTCCTTTTGAGCCTGCTTTTAAGGAATCTAAACGCTTCAGCTAACGTTGCCTCATTACAGCTTCTATTGAAATAAAATTTGAACATTTATGCGCTTTCATTATATTGAAAATAAAAACTGAAATAAAATTTACTAATAGGCCGAAGTGCCTGCCTCTGTTGCAGTAAGGGCCGAAGTTTCGAGTCAACATTTCTAGGTGGCCAAAATGGCAGGAACGAAAGGTCTAGAGAGCCGATCTGGTAGTAGTCCGATTTGGGAAGGGGCCGCTTTAACTTACTACCTAATAATGAGGTCGAATTGAAAACGTGATTTATATTGACTTTGTCATTTATAATAAGTTCTGAACGGGGTTGGCTACTGCTGGTGACCCGATATAAGCTTGAACTGTTACCTGTCTATTTGTATTCGGTTCAACCAGTTACCCATAAACGTTAAGTTTATATCACGACAACTAATGAAACATAAATCATTAATAATTATCTATCTGACAAAACAGGCAGCCTATCCACATGTTTTTTTTTCGCTCGGCGTTCACCTTTAATTCTTGCCTAATACCAAAGGCAACGATGAACAAGCTCCAGAGATAAGTAAATTTTCAAGTTATTGACTTATGTTATTACATGCAAAACCTTAACCGTTATTTCTGGTTAAGATAGTAAAGGGGCATAGAGTTATCCAACTTGATAAAGATAGTAAAGGGGCATAGAGTTATCCAACTTGATAAAGTAACAAGAGCGAATGTTGTGGAGCCTGTTTATAAAGTTTCAATGCAATACATGCTTAAATATAGACTTAGGAGTGGTAACGTACAAAACCTTGACAAGAATTTCTAAGCCAAATAATAAAGGCGCATAAAATACATTCTATTCATATAAGTGTTATCTAACTTTAAAAACTAAGTAGGTTGGATAGGTGGAAACACATTAATTGAGAGCACAATTGGTGTTTTATAAGAGCCATTTATATTTCATTTTAATTTACTGTCGATGTAAATAGGAAATTGGGCAGTTTCAAAATGAAGCAGAATGCTCGTCTGTATTATTCTAAGCATTAAACTTGTATTGTTCTTAGTAACCATGCGGCATTACTTGTCACTGTAATTGACATCGTAGTGCCCCTTGCTGTATTAACTGTTTTATTTCACTAGTTTGTACAGTTTGTGATGTCCAATGAGAATTCCATGGCACACCAACGACGACAATGAGACGTAAAAAATGTATGTTTTTCCACGACCGACCGTATTTATTTCTCCCGACCACTTCACTTTTGTGCCGTAGTGATTTTCCTTGTAAATACCTTAATTAATGTACTTTCTTTGGTTAACATGTTAAACTTGGACCATTTTCTACAATAGTGATTTACATGTACATGATATAGGTCCGGTTGCTACAGAATTCATGTTCTCCGAAAAATACTCACTACCTTCTCTAAAAAACATTGAGATGTTAGTGACAACAAATACAACTATTCGAGCTGACTCCTATGGCGCAACGGCCAATCTTATTAAACTACAACATGTTAACCGTTGCATCCGTCCGTCGAAGCCGTTGCACTGTTACTGAACTTGTAAAAATACAACATGTTAACCGTTGCATCCGTCCGTCGAAGCCGTTGCACTGTTACTGGAAGTTGCTAGGTTTCGCTGCTTTTAAACCGTTGCATGCTCGAAGTATTTTGATTGTCAATGTGTAACCTTTGGGCTTATTTGCTTAGTAGCTTAGTAAACGCCTTGATGGGTTCGATATTTATTCATATTTGGAGAAAAAACCTATAACAAACAAAAGAGTATTTTAGAGACATTATAAAGAGAATAATTTACAAATACAATATACATAAATACACAATTTCGAACGGCATGCTAAATAGAAATTAAGATAATTGAAAAGATAAAGAAGCTTACCAGGACAGCTATGATGTTTTTATAATATACTAGTAGTCAAATTTAGTATAGAAATACGATCTGTCTCTTACGAGAAGCAAATGAAGTGAAATGAATTTAATTAATTGTACATAGACCGTGAATACAATAATTTTGTAAGTAAAAAGTGTTCACTGCCATAACAGGGCAATTAGTATTCACACTCAAGCTTATCATACATAACGAACCATACACGCCTGGAACACTCGCACTACCTATAACTTCACACCTGGTTACAAATGTAACCGCGCATGTGATACAAGCAGGAATTGTTTATTTTTGTTTGCTCGAAGTGGTTTCAAACCATTTTGGACGGTTGTGTAGGGTTGGTAATAGATTCATCAATTTACAAATGAGTTATGTTGGGTTTTAACCAATAAGCAATATCTTGAAAATGGTAACAATGTTGTAAATAGGATTTGTAACGTAAACATAAATGAGAGTAACATTGTCGTGTCTGAGGAACTTAACATTGATAATCGATTATGATAATTCCCTTTTTATCGAACTTGATTATTCAACTTTAAAACCATAAAGTTCATGTAAATAATATCAGTTTGTAGAACGTGGGGTTTTCACAACAAACACACTTCCGGGGTTTCGAATGGTTTTTTTTTTCAGTGAATATAAGAAAGCCTACAATGAATATGATTAATATAAATATGAGAGCACCGCTAATATGTTACAACACAAAATACAAGGACCACGTCAATTTATAGACGACTACAAACGGGCTGAAATATTTATTGTTTAATTCATACAAAATGATGATTATACTGTATGGTAAAACTACTCACCAGACCGCTTGACCGTATAAATACAACATGAACAAAGGTTATTTGAAGAGCTAAAGTAATGTATAATAGTCGAATCTTGATGACCAAGTTATTCAGACTTCACTTGCGGTTCAAGTGTTATTAAGATAATCTTAATTGCATTGAATGACATTGTCAGCTTTGCATTTCAAAACAAAAGCGTTAAATAGCTCTACAGTCAAAATATAATTATTGTTACGCTTCTCTTACTATAAGACCTGTTCAAACAATCAATAAAAGTAAGGGTTAATTAAACAAAAACCCAAACCCTTGACACACTTTAATGATACAGTCATGTACATCTTTACAAAAGTATGTACAATTAGGAGAATGTTAATTTTTATCTAAACATAACAAAACACGAAGCATTACATGCTCGCTGTCTTAATGTTCTTTGCGCATCATGATAGTTACAAGTTCACGTATGTTCATTGACAACTGGCCGTTTTTCACTTCTTATCAAACGCTCTGTCACCCTGGGGACGATCCTATCTTGCAAAATGAGTGGCTTCTTCACAATCACGTCACCTATCTGAACATCGCCTCCTGCTATGGGTCCAATTCAGCCTTATCCTGGTCACCCCCATTCTAGTTGTAATGTATAGAACCGGAGATTCGCAGGCCCGAACAGTTCATAGAAGACTCGGCGCATCAAAGTGCAATCAAAGTGGCCAACGTTGTTTGAATCCGAGTGGAGACGAACTTACTCTGCTTTAGACAGGTACAAGTACAACACTATGTCCGCTTAGTTAGTCGCATCACACGCCGGGTTTTCTCTACATGGCAACGGCGCGGCTGGCTACTGTTGGGCAACAATTATTACCATCCGGATGTCGTCGAAATTCTTATTCAGTTGATCAATCTAGCTCTTGTTTCCGGTTTTAGTTTTCGAAGGCCGACAACATGGCATGTAGATTCCCGTTAGACTGACGAAGATGTTGAAGGAAGAGTTTATGGAGTACTTTCATGGGATTGTGTTTGGAGCCCCAAGGTTCAAGGTCAAGGTAACCAGTTGAATCTGAATTTTACAACAAAGACTTATATTCTATCAATCATTGGAGAACTGGTTTTGTCACATTGCGGCGTTTCTTGTTTTTTTTTAATTTGACTTTTTATTGCTTTTGGCAAATATTACATTATAAATGTATTAATTTCCAAGACAGAGCGGCGTAGTCGAGTGCGCTTTCCAATGACATCTCTTGTTATATAAATTTTCAGTATTCAATACCAAAATTGTATCGGGACAAAAGTCCTCGAAATTTTGCATATTGCCAATGACTCGAAAAAACTACTAACTTGTATATTAATATGAATAAATGGTTAGGGGCAATGAAACGAAATCTGAAATGGTGATTGTTGTATTGTACATTTACAATTTACAAGAATGTGTGAATGAAAGTAATGAATTTAATATCAATGTGCAACAAATTGAAAACTTTAATGACTGATTTGATTGTAAAATTCTCCTGAAGTCACTGTCATGATTTCATTATCTATTAAGCACCAAACGATTAGTCAGACTAACACAAAGTTTCTAGTTTTGTGTAGTTTGTGCAGACATTATCAGCATGATGCCTTGAACAATTCGAAAACGTTGTCGTATCTGAATATTTATGCGAAAAGCTACAGAAACAAGCTCAACAGCAAAACGTTTAAACATAAACCCGGTTTAATGGCACTGAATAAACGCCAAAGACATAGAACATAAAATCACAAACAAGAAACATGGATGACCAGCACAAAACTCCACAAACAGCACAGTGCATGCATACTATATATAAAAAACTGGGTATGGTTATCAGGGATTGTTAGGTACCGCCTTGGAACGGTCAGTAAAATGTAACCCCTAATCAGCCATAATCGTACGCCCTTATTTACACATATCAACGATTGCTGATTGTTGTTGTTATCTGCTGGTCACTTGTGATTTTAGAGTAAAAGTCAGAATCAAATGCCACAATGACTGCTGGACTTATTCCTATCAGTGATTTCCAAATCATATGTGAATTGTAGTCACTATAAAGAAGTGACTTGAACAGTAATGAGCAAGGCGTGTCTGTGCGAATCTCCGTGCAATCTATAACGACTCTACATTTTTGATACGTCTGTTAAACTCTTCTGGCCCCAATTTCTCGAAACTTCTTAAGTCCCTTATAACAGGATTAAGCTAATCCCACTATTTCTCTTTGTCTATAATTCGCGTAATATTAACATCATTTAGAGTTATTCAACCTTAAATAGTATTTTAGCATTAACTGTATTATAAATTACCATCACCAAAACACAGGCATTAAGGCTTATACATGAATTGGCAAAAACATTATCATAACTGTGGATCATTGTTGAAATGTGTCTATGCCTTGGCTTCTTTTCATCGTCTTCTGATATGGGACCAATCTACGAATATTGTATATCAGGATTCAAATATGTTCATGATGTGATCAAAACAGTTCTTTAACAAGTTTTTAAAATGTTTTGAGCATGTTTAAAACCTTGAAATCAATAATTAAAACATTGGTCAGATATTGTTGTTTAGTTGAGGTCATTTCAGCAGGGTTATGATGCAGATGACGTGTAGAGCAGGCGGTCTGTTGTGCAGTCGTCTGTAACGGAGTGACTGTATCTAGAACATAATAATAACCGAATCTGAATGTTAACAACACTATTTAAAGGTAAGATTTGTTCACTGCCTCTCCATATCATGTTGATGATGCAAAGCGGATTATTTTCGTCAACATTCGGAATTTTCCGGTTCTTTCCGGCTTGGCAATCAGGAAAAATTTGAGTATGATTGTTTTTAAACATAAAGATAACTAATATAGAATGAACTATCGATAGTTAAACAAAAGAACCAAAATCCTATATGTTCTTACTTATTTTAACGAATGAATATTAAAATACTAAATACGCATATAATACAGTTCGTCTGGAATTAAAACTATCAATCGTGAATTTTATAATTCCTGAACAATATATGCATCTGAAGCATAACAATTCAATGTTTACGTGTTTTTACTCTCATTTGTGCCTGCTCATGGTTCTTTCTTATGTCCTTGAAATGCTAGCAAGATGCTTCTTGATGTTCTTGTCTGTTACACTAGGTGAGAACGGGGTGTACTTTGGAAGGTCAGCAACGTGTGGTACGTTGATATATGGCATCCTAATTTGACGGAGGTATCGGTTCCTCCATTCTACTTTCTCAGTTTTTGCACTACTATGAAGACAAGATCACCAAGTCATCACAATTACATTAATCAAATCTTTCTTCCAATAACGGTCAAATTAAAAAAGCATGAAAGTCAAATTGTAAGAATATTTATGTTTTTTTCACTATAATACAGGTTTGTGTATATTTAATATGCAAACATGTTAAAAATTTAATATTTATATGAAAAACCACAGAAAAAAACTCAGTAGAATTAGAAGTAACTGTTAATCAGCCAAATACTTTCACTGCTAAAATTGATAAGCAGAATTAAGATTAGAATAAGGCAGTCTTAGTTTTAGTATCGAACAACATTTCTTTTCCAGCAGTCAATGTTGCTCTTTGAATTTTTTTAAAATAAAAAAAAAATCATTTTTACCTAGATAGTTAATGTATACTTTATACACTGCATTGAGAGTCTTCTTACCTCAAATTACTTTTTATTTGTGTTTTAATGAACGCAATCAAATATTTCTTCAGTTCAAAATGATTGACGCAAGATCCGCTGGTTTCAAGTTGACAACAATTTATCACTTGGAAAGATAACTGCTTGCAGTTATCGGTTTAGCGTCTGTTTTGGAACAAAGGGTTAAACAATGAAACATATGTTATACTTTATCGTTTCAAAAACAAAACAAAACAAAAGATATAATTGTATGTGATGCTCAAATTGAAAAATGAGCATAACGCTTTAATTAAGCTAGAGCATTTCTTATTTGAATACCTAAAATGTTTCATGAGTTATGGCCATGGGTTATTGGACAATAAGGGCGACAACAACGACACCAACTCTTTCACAGTACCTCGAAATTTTCCTTGAAAAATAACAGACACGCTTACAATTAAAGCATTTTGTTTTCGTTGTAAGCTTTATGTGAACATTATTTTGGTTATTGGTGTATTGTCACAGTTATCTTATAATTATATATTAATTTGAGTTTAAACACTCAACTATAGGTTGGTTTTAATTCAGGTACAACAAATTGATCGAGCATTATCATTCGAGATGTCGCTTATATGATCTTTCCCTTTTTATTAATTTGTAAAACATGAACTTTAACTTATACTTAAATTTCATTACAGTAATTGAACTTCCTTGTTTAATGAAGCAAATGACAGAAACACGACTTAAACGTGTGCTGCTGATGAAAATCTCCAGATTTACAAGATATGCGTGTCGAATGTCGGTACTCGATTTTTTAATGAAATATTCAATCGATTACATTGGAGGTTACTGAGCTCCCAAAAGAAAAGCACTGGTAAATAATGCAATTTGCATTTGCAATGAGTTAAATCCTTTTCAATTGAGTGATACTGGGGCATGCGCAATACACAGATTTTCCTTTCATTGTTTTAGTTACAACGTGTTCAATATATTTATTAAACAAATACGTGTGAATAAATAGTGTAATGATATGATAAAAATGAGATGATATTCAAAATGAACTAAACCATATAACAGTATCAACAAGTCATACAGTATTAAAACATTAAATAACAGCAGACTAATACAGCACATTTTGCGCATTTTGCACATTGAGTGGATCAGGTTACGGCGGTCATCCATCTTCACGTGGGTGGCGATGATTCTATCGGCATGAAGTGGCTTGATGGTTGAAGTCTGCATGTCGACGTGGTTGGCAGCCGTCATGCGGTCGGCGTCATTGTCAAGAAGGGGTACGACCTGTGCGGAATACCACTCATGGAAGCATCTCTTGATGTTTTCTTTCTAATCAAAGTTAACTATGAGGCCTAGGGGTTGACGGCGGTCGGTACGTTTAACAAATACTTTTGTCACATAGGAGCCGATGGAACTCGGGGCTCTAATGGGCCCTGAAGATATTAGAGATGACTATCGCATTCTGTTTATGTAGGGAAAAAGGATCTTTTCAACGTAACGCATTCTTGAGACCTCGTTGATCCAGTCTTTCCTGCGTAGATCAGCTGCGGCGGCACCATCCTCCCGCTCTTGGTAACTGTAAGAATGGCCGTCATCTGCCTCTTGTCGTCCAGTCTGGCGATAGTGACCTGGACCGACCCCCGCTCCTCCATCGTACATTCGCCTCCCGGAACCATCTCCCGTCTGATCGAAATTGAGCACCAATGAGTCCGGAATATGGTGCTCCTGAATCATGCCATGGACCTTGGACACGAAGTTGTCCCTGATGTCCTCGAAGTCTGTCGGGAGCGTCTTCGTTGCCTTGGTGCTCTTGCGTTTAACAAAGCCCAAACTCCTCAGGATGGATCTAGTCAGGGTCTTCTCGACAGCCACGTGCACGCCAAACTGTCGAATTGACTTTTTAACTGTAAGATGCAAGGTTCTGTTCTTCTATCACTATTGACAGGCTTAAAGCTGTTGTGGATTTTACTTTCTCTGAGTGTTTTATTTTTTTCCGTCTAAAAATAACTTCAATATCGGACTATAACAAAGTAAATTAGGAAAACGGCACGCACCTAGTCCATCAACAATTTCAGTTACACTATCTCACTTAACCAGAGTTTGGAGAGGATACCCCTTCCGCACCCTCCCCGTAAAACGTTTTTAGTTACAATATTACAAACACATAACAAGAAGGGACAACCATCACGTCCATTTTAAGTTACTATTTTCCACAAAGACACGATGTAGCTTGGCAGGAGGGTACAGCCCTAGCACAACACACGTGTAGTGTAACGGTAACTGGACAATTCGGCACCAAACGAATTCGGCCTAGTCAATTCGGCACCAACACATTGTAACAGTGTAACAGCCACAGAACTCTATAGAACTCTCTTAATATAATAAAATAGTTCGAAGTACAATATAACGTTCTAATCGCATTACCAGAACCTAACTAAATCACATGCGAACCCATTTCAGCTTCTTGTCACCAAGGGGACTACCCCCGGACTCTTCACAGAGAAAATGATCCAAATTAAATACCAAGAATATGAGGCAAATGTGACAGCTTAAAAACCCAAAGCATACATCCCCGCCAAATATTTAGATACAACCTGGCCCATAAATGCGTTATTGCCTTGTCCAGTTACCGATAATTATTGTAACTGACCATTTTTAAATAATAAATTCATATTTCAACAAAGTGAACTGAGCAAACTCGAGAATGAGGCTTAGATTGAAAAGGGACGGTCTTACCAGTCTCATTAATGACACCACGTTTTTTTCTGCCAAGCCATAAATATTTTTTCTGCTTTTCGACTTTTGGAAAAGACTTCAATCCCAATCGTGTGAATTTGTACAGCCAAGTTCATAACTAGATCCCTTTAATCGACCTTCTCCCCTTGGTGAGCGAATATTTGGGTAATGGCCCATTCCACAGCAAATATTTACATATATGATTAACCCCTGAGATGTATTCACTCTTTTTCAGCAGATATTGATAAAATGTTTGCCTTAAATATCTTCAGGACCTACCCCCTAAAGTGTTAAGAAGTCTTTATCTGCCTCCTACTCCGATATACTAATCTGGCTAAGGCTGATCAATGACAAATATCGGTCTTTAGTGCAGCATTATAATATCAATAACAATTAAAATATTCGGTGGATATACAGGGACAATCATGAATCATTTGAAACGGGTCCACAAATGTCTTTAGAAATCAACCGTTGTTTTTAAAATAAACCGTCACTAATAAATCCGTCTTATAACATGCTGATTTACGAATATTTGCTTTGTTCATGAGGTTAAATAGTAAACACGAACTTTTAAATAAATATTTTTACTATTGTTCTACATAAATCCCATTTAGAGGGCCCCTGATTAAAATAGAAAATCATGGCGTCACAACATGTGTGTATACGGCGTTAATATGAATGGACGATCCGAAATAAAAAAAATATAGCGGATTAATTTGCGAAAATATTACTGATATAAAGGTAAGCAGAAAGTAAAATTAGGTTACTATTATGTTTTTCGAACTGAGAGCGGATGGCCAGGTTTAAGTCGGATAACGGACATTTCATACAAATTATACGGGGAGCTTTTCAAAGTTTAATAGTTCGGCCAATAAAAATATAATAATGTGTTTCGAAAGCGTCATGAGTTTGTTACGGTTTTCGTTCGATTTTTAATTACGATAAATGCCAAAATCTGTGAGGATCCTGGGTTCTCTGTTCCTCATAAAATCATTATATAATTCGTTATTCTCTCGAGTAAGGTCGGCGATTAGCCTTCTTCACCTAGGCGGCTTGCCGTCTTCTTCATCCTCGGTGTCTAAATCCGCCGCTATGCGGTCCCTACGATTTAGTCTTTGTGCATTACCTGGTATTGGCGCAGGACCTGGTACAGTCACAAGACGTGGTTAATGCGCAAGACCTGGTACAGCCGCAAGACGTGGTTAAATGCGATTAATCCTTAAATATGTTTTATTATAAATCTAAGGTGTTCATTTCATACGGACCCTGAAGATGGACATTGCCGTTAACACAAACAAGTATGCATTGTGTATAAGCAATGCCAAAAGTGTTTTTGTCCATGTACTGATGGTACTGTAGTATATTGTTATGTATATTTTTGACAATGTTATACGGTTTATACCAGATGTCATGGTCGGCAATATTTCACTTTAAGCCATCAGTTTCGAGAGTTTAGCGGACATGCGGTCTCGGAGTTGCTTCACTGTACCACTTCTATAAAGTTCTTGTGCTGGCTCAGGAAGTCGTTCCAGGTTCTGCCTGACGCCATCAATTTTTACAGAGCTTTCATGGATTGCCTTTTGCAAAACCCCTTAGGGTCAAGGTCACTCTTTCTAAAAATAGATTACTGTTTTAGTTATAATAGTTGACATACTGTGACTGAACTTGATATGTAGGAAGAGTTAATGGATGACTTCCATGGGATTGTGTTTGGGGCCCTTAGGATCAAGGTCACTGTTACAAAAAGTAGAATAAAGCAGTTGAAACTGAATCTCTTCTGCCAATCATTATAAACCTGGTTTTGTCACATCGCGATTCTTGTTCACTTTTTAATTTGATTGTTTTATTGCTTTTGACAGGCACATAATACATCGTTTTTGTATGCACTTCTAGGTCAAAGCGGCGTAGTCGAGCGCGCTGTCTTACGACAGCTCTTGTTAATATGTGTTGCTACCATACACAATCTTTAACCAGAACAATATTTGAGTAAAATACAATCTTTGTAATGAAGAACACTGTTTTGAGTTTGAATCTGATTCTCTCAATAAAACATATTTTGTTAAAGGTAGTCTCAAAAATCATGTTCAATATTGGAAGACTATTGGAACTAATCCTGATATAATAGATATTATTGAAAATGGATATAAAGTTCCTTTGTTTTCAATACCAGATAAATCGTTCTCAAAAAATAATCAGTCCGCCCTGTCCAATATTGAATTTGTAAGTGATTGATGAAATGTTGAAAAACGGTTTTATAGTACAACAAGATTGTCCACCACATGAAGTCAGTCCTTTAAGTGTGTCCGTCAGTAAATCGGGCAAGAAACGACTTATTTTAGATCTTAGGTTAGTAAATAAATATATATGGAAGGAAAAGATGACATTTGAAGATTGGAAGGTAGGCGTTGAGTATTTTGAAAAAGATTCATATTTTTATAAATTTGATTTGTCTAAGGGTTATTATCATATTGATATTTTTCCAGAACATCAAACATTCTTAGGTTTCAGTTTAGAAGGAAAATTTTACCGCTATTCAGTCGTTGCTTTTGGATTGTCAAGCGCCCCTTTTGTTTTCACAAAACTGTTGCGTGAAATAGTCAAGTTTTGGAGATTTTGAATGGCATTAAAATAATAATGTTTCTTGATGATGGATGGGGTATTAACAAGAGTCGTGATTTAGCAACTCGTGATGCAATTTTTGTGAAAGATAGTCTTAATCAGGCTGGGCTTATCATAAATGAGTCCGTATGGGTACCGGTAGAAAACCTGGAATGGATTGGTTTGGTGTGGAATAGTACTGATAGTTCTATCAGTATTCCTGCACGTAGAATTGATGACTTCAAAATGTCACTTTTAAAACTTTTAGATTCTTTTCCTTCTGTTACTGCTAGGAAGCTAGCAAAGTGTACTGGGAAAGTTATTTCAATGATGCCGGTAATTGGTAATATTGCACGGCTTATGTCTAGGTTTATGTATATACAAATTTGTTTAAGGAATAGTTGGGACTGCCCATTCACATTAGAAATAGACTGTCCGTGTTTATCCGAAATAAGATTCTGGCTTGAACATGTAGACAATTTAAATCACAGATCTTTAAGCAAAAGTTCTGCTGTAGATACGCTGGAAGTTTTTTCTGATGCTTGTAGTTTCGCATGTGGTGCTCACATTGTTAACATGCCAGGTTTTGTATTTCATGACATGTGTTCTCAAGATGACGCAAAAAAGTTCAACTTTTCGGGAAATGAAAGCTGTATGTTTACCATTGAGAGCTTATGGGCATATTTTAGCAAACCATCAAGTGAAGTGGCTCTCGGAATCTCAAGTTTGTGTTCATGTTATTGATGTTGGAAGCTCCATTTTTAGAGTTACAGGAATTAGCTCTAAAGGTGTTTAAACTATGTTTTCAAAACAAGATTGACCTTGATATTCAGTGGGTTCCCAGGGATTTGAACCATGTTGCTGATGATATTAGTAAGTACAGGAATACGGATGAATGGGAGGTTACTCCTCAGTTCCTCAGTTATATGAATGGGATATGGGGACCATTCACAGCTGACAGATTTGCTAATTATAGTAATAGGAAAATACGCAGATTTAATTCAAAATTTTATGATTTTGAAACTGAGGCAGTTGATTCGTTCACACAGAACTGGGCCAGTGAGAATAATTGGCTGGTTCCACCAATTTATCTAGTCAATAGAGCTGTTTTTCATCTATTAGCTTGTTCTGCTCACGGAACGTTAGATGTTCCTAAGTAGCCTAGTGCGGCATTTTGGCCAATGTTGTTTGAAGCGAATTGCCAAAAGAGAGATTTTGTCCTGGAGGTCTTGGAGTTTTATAAGGGCCAATCAATCTTTGATAGAAGGAGGGATTGCGTTTTCAATTCTAGGCGTTTCTCTAGTAAAGTTCTAGCTATCCGTTTATACTCGTAATTGTGTTATTCCAATGCATATTTTTGGCTTCATACGTAAGCAGTTTTTAGGCAGGAATTCGTTTGTTTTACTTTCAAAATAACTCGGTCTGTTGTACCTGAGTGTTCATTTGTGTCTCGTGTGTTATACACGATTATGTATTATGAAGGGAAAATGTATTACTTCAGTACATAATACTATGAATATCAGTAGTATTAAAACATATAAGAAAGATAATTGGGACAATACAGTATTTCATTGTATATGGGTTGTTGCCCCTCTTTAATAGTTTTAAAAGGGGTTTTATTACACATTGTCGGTATCAGATACTAACAATCTACAATTGATCAAAATTTGCGAATATGACTTTTATTCGGTCTGTTGTGCCGGAATGTAATGGATTTTTAACTTTACTCGGTCTGTTGAACTGGAGTGTTCCATTTGTACCTGGTACAAATGAAGTCGTGTACTGTATACGAAGAGTATTAGAAAGACGTTTTTTAATTATTATTTTTTCAATTTATTTTATTTAAAATATGTGTAAAGGATGCTTTAATTTTTAAGCACTAAATTTGCTAATAATATCTTATATTGCACATTTGACAGATGCATTCAAGGTTGGATTATGGAGGAATTTTCACAAAGAATCTCTGCCCGATGATCTAAAAACACATCATGATAATGTGAAACTTTCGAAATCGGACAACACTTTCAAACAATACAACTGTTATTTTAAATCGTTTTGCATATGGTGTAAAAATATGAATTTCAACCTCTTCCAGCTTCCGATTATCATGTAGCGCTTTTTCTGTCATCCATGAAGGGCTCTTCACCGTCAGCATCAAAAGTAAATGCTATTATTTACAGTATTTCGTGGGCTAATAAGGTTTCGAGGTTAACTGATCCTTGCTCTTCTAATTTAGTGAGTTTCATTAAAAATGGCCTGTTGCGGGTTTCTGGAAGACCGGTTCATTAAAAATTTGAAATTTCTAAAGATGATTTGCTTAAACTTATTGCTCATTTTGGAGGTACAAAAAACTTGTTGGATTTAAGATTTATTAGTATGTGTCTACTAAGTTTTGCAGGTTTTTTGAAAATTTGGCGAACTTTCGCATTTAAAAAGATCTGACTTAAAGATTCTGTCTGATTGTGCAGAAATCTTTATTTCTTCTAGTAAAACAGATCAGCGCAAAGCTGGAGAAAAGGTTTTTATTTCCAGAACAGGCAAATGTTCATGTCCAGTTTATTTCCTTGAGAAATATCTCACTGAAGCTGAGATTAATGAAAATTCAGGTGATTATATTTTTCGTAATATCAGATACTCTCGTAAATTGAACAAACATATTCTATGCTCGGGCAAACCAATTTCCTACAATAGAGCTAGGGAAATTTTAGTTACCAATCTAAAAGTTGTTGGTATTGATAGTAAACAATATGGTCTTCATTCCTTTCGTTCGGGCGGAGCTACAGCGGCTATGGTAAATGGCGTGCCCGATAGAATGCTTAAAAGCACGGACGTTGGAAGTCCGACAGTGCTAAGGACAGATATGTTAGAGATTCAGTAGAAATCAAAATGAGTGTATCGAAGAATTTAGGCATTTAAATATTTGTACGATGTCTCTGAAAAGTATCGTTTATCTTTACAGTTAGGATGAAAAATGATTTATCAGTGTGCTAGATGTCTTACACTAGTTTGCTTTTACTAATGTTGTTTCATTAGCTTCAGTCGGGGGTGTTATGTTAACGAGAAGTAATAACATTTAAATGGAACAGTGGAATATTAAATGAATATATGTTTCAGACGACATACTAAATATAATTATTTATCTGTATGAATATGTAAATATATTTCTCTGTCATGATATTTGATTATTTGTAGTAGAACTTTTTATCAACTGTAACAAATATATGAATTTGTTTTAAAACATGAACAAGAAGGTTCCCGTTCTTTTTCATTCGATTAAAGTATCCCGTCTATGGCACACCCACATCGTCTTCTTTTTATATTCTTATCTTTTAGGTAAATAATAAATTATTTATGTTTGGCATGTAATGTAATGAAATAGAAAACATAAATGTATTTATTATATCTGCGGTATAGGTTTATAAGAGTACTATTTGGTATAGATTTGGTTACTCGTGCGTAAATTAGTAGTTTTCCTCGTGCTTCTATAGTATTGAATTGGTCATTCGACGCTCAGACGGGTTAGCATAAACTTCTTTCAAATTGTCAAATTTTCATTTACTATGGATGTTTATACTTAGAATATAATTATGTTGTGTACATTATTTTTGAATATTGTCTCATGCATATTTATCTTTCCAGTTTGGTAATTTTCTGTTACCATGGCAGTGCAAGTGATGTTGACTCTGAGAGTGGGTGCAGCAGTGGTTCCGGACACTATGACTGCTCTTTAGCAGTGTATTTTTTTCTATTTGATTTGTGTATAAGAACATTGAAGCCAGGTGTATTTTGCTAGCGCATTTTTTTCTTGGAACAATTTGCTTTGAATGTGAATGTATTTCTGATTAAAGTATCCCGTCTGTGGCACACCTACATTGTCTTCATTTTATATTATTATCCTTTAGGTAAATAATAACTTATTTATGTTTATCATGTAATGTAATGATATAGAAAACATAAAACCAGTTATTGGCAATTTGGCACGCAGCAACCAACCCTAAACAAATTAATACATGCACTTCGATACTGTTCAAGACTAGTGATACAGGTGGATAACTGACTGATTTCCTATAAGAGAAATGAGTACTTCATGTATATTCAACATAATTTTTATGATGTTAGGTCAGTCATTATTTAAATAAGTAAATACCATATCTGGTCCTGATGGGAATACCGCATGCAAAGGCGCGTGCAGCGCTTGCCCAATTTTTAGGTACGCAGCGTGCCGAATCGGCTTTATTTTATCCGTACCGGAAACACGTGTTTAATCAACATTTTTTTTACATATATTTTTAATTTGTTATCAAATACGAAGTTAGAAATACAGATTTTGCACCCTCACCTTTAAGCTCACGAGTCATCATTAACTGACGTCATGTTTAGCAGTATTTTGCACGTGCAATCGGGTCGGAATTTATTTAACAACCATGACGGAAGCACATGAAACATCCTTAAAGTAGATAATTTCATAACAAAATGATGACAACAAACGACGAGGAACAATCGATCACAAAATATCATATTAGCAGCATAGTAAAAGGACCAAATATGTGTCAATATTTTAATACAAAACAACAATTCCAACAGAAACCATCAACATTAAAGTAAATGTCTGAACAAGACAAAATGTATCGTTAATAAACTTCACCATTTGTCCAATTTATAATTTGACTCGAAATGTCCATCAAATATACGTAGTAATTACAGGGAACTCCCACCTCCCTTCCCTCCACGCCCATTGGGCCCAGGCTCCCCCGGTTCACCGTCCTTTCCTTTGAAGAAACCAAATAATCCACTTCCACCTTTACCCCCTGCTCCACCCCCTCCTGTTGCACCATCGGGCGGTATTGCTCCCTGTGTGGCTGTCGTATCCTGTGTCTGCGCAGTCTTGTCGTTAGACCACCACGATCTGATACCATCAAAAAACGACCCTCCTTTACCCCCTGCACCGCCTTCACCGCCGGGACCGCTCCCTCCAGGCTGTCCGTCCTGACCTTTAAATATCCCAAACCCTCCGCCCTTACCCCCAAGCCCCCCGCCGCTCCCCCGGGATTTCATGATTTCCGCCTTCCACACCTGCCACGCTCTGTTATTCTCGAAAGGTTCCATTCCTAAACAAACAAGGAAGGATTAACATTAACAAGAGAACCAGAAGCCGGTGCCACCACTCGTCCATTCTTAAGCTGGTCAAACGGAATCGCAGATATGTGTAAGGTTACTAAAGTGGTAGTAGTAGTAGTGGTTATAGTGGTAGTAGTAGTAATAGTAATAGTAATGGTAGTAGTGGTTGTGGTGGTGGTGGTGGTGGTGGTAGTAGTAGTAGTAGTAGTAGAAGTAGTGGTGGTGGTGGTGGTGGTGGTAGTAGGGGTGGTGGTGGTGGTGGTGGTGGTGGTGGTGGTGGCGGTAGTAGTAGTAGTAGTGGTAATGGTGGTGCTAGTGTTGTTGGTGATGGTGGTGGTGGTGGTAGTAGTAGTAGTAGTAGTAGTAGTAGTAGTAGTAGTAGTAGTAGTAGTAGTAGTAGTAGTAGTAGTGTAGTGGTGGTCGTGATAGTGGTGGTGGTGGTGGTAGTAGTAGTAGTGGTAGTGATGGTGATGATGGTGTTGGTGATGGTGGTGGTAGTAGTAGTAGTAGTAGTAGTGGTGATGGTGGTGGTGGTAGTAGTGGTGGTGTTGGTGGTGGTGGTGGTGGTGGTGGTGGTGGTGGTGGTGGTGGTAGTAGTAGTAATAGTAGTAGTAGTAGGTGGTCGTGGTGGTGGTGGTGGTGTTGTTGTTGTTGGTGGTGGTAGTAGTAGTAGTAGTAGTAGTAGTAGTAGTAGTAGTAGTAGTAGTGGTATTGTGGTGGTGGTGGTGATGGTGTTGGTGGTGGTGGTAGAAGTAATAGTAGTAGTGGTCGTGGTGGTGGTGGTGTTGATGGTGGTGTTGGTAGTCGTCGTAGTAGTGACTGAAATGCGTTCCCAAATGGGTCAGCTAGAGTAAAAACCGATGTATTGAAACAAGTATGTGACATTAATTTCTAAACAACGATTTTGACAGAAAAGATATAGACATATTTCTAAGCCTATAAGAGACTATGCTTTTTTCTGCTTCAACGGGTGTGAAAAATCTGCCTATTTAAACATTTACGATTCTGCACAAGATCTGCGATCGTCATGAAAACACCAAGTCTTTGACCTCGAGAAATTTTCAGGAACGTTCGAACAAAAAAATTGAAAAACAAATCGAAAAAAAAACACTTTCATTTTACTTATATCATTGGTATGAAACCATAAAGCTAAAGCCTAATGTATATATTGTTTAGGGTAATATTCTTTAAATAATTAGATAGGTAAGGATTTTCTTTTTCCAAATATACTTTGTCGAGATCAGTGTCTTGCAAATAGCAAATAGCACATAGCACATAGCACTCATATATTGCTGTTGCTACGGAGTTTTATTCTCTGTCAAAAAATGATGACTGTTTACGTTTAAACAAAAAGAAATTAACGGCGGGAGGATTTTTTTTTTGGAGGGGGGGGGGGCGGTGTGAGGCTTAAAGTCACACTCTTTTTCAAAATCAAAACGTACGCATGTATAACAAACATCTATTTTGACTGATAAACAAACCTTTAACTACTTACTAAATAATGCATTTGTGGAAACTATTAATTACTGATAACAAGATTGCAACCGTGTATTTAACAGCAGAAAGGTAAGCTTTTTAAATGATTTGGTGAATGCTAAAAGATTAACTGTGGTCTACTTTAATCTCATAAGGTACAAATACCTTGTTGTATGCTCATTTCTTTTAAATTATACTTAATATCATTCATAAGAACCTTTGTTTTCGACATTTATTCATCCTTTTTGGAATATTAAAACAATATTATAAATTGTGGGAGTAAGAGTGCATCTTTAAGTTAAATTAGTTTTATTATGTCCTGAAGTAATGTCGAATACTACATCGTAAGTGAATAAAGAACTTTAAAAAAATCAGGAACCTCAATACTATGTCCTAGCACAGGATATAAGCCTCCATTTAACCACGCCCTAATCCACCCGGCCAATTGATTTAGTGGTGAAAAAACTAATTATGAACAGATTTAATTCAACTTGTAAAGAACTTATAGACCACTCACTATTAATGCTGCACTCTCACAGATATACCATTTTTACAACTTTTTTTGTCTTGAGCAGAGCAAATATTTGCGTAAATATATACAAACAAATGATATAAGATTGCTGACAAAATATCAGATCGTAGATTTTAATATTTCCGTTCGAAAATGACTGTATATATATGCAAAATGAAAAACATCAATTTTTGAACTAGAATATAAAAATCTGCGATCTGTTTTTGTGCGAAGTCTTATATAACTGGTTTCCATGGGTTTCGCAAACAAGAGGCCCAAAAGGGCCTATGCTCTACTGGCATGGCTTTTGTGGTCATATCAATCCAGAGCATGTATGTATGGCAACAGACATATAGTTTATGTTTTGTGTTTGGGTTACCTGAAAACGTAGCACGTTCAACATCTGAGCCCAGAAAGTATTGTAAGCAGATTAGTTGCATGAACTATTTTAATATGTGCCAAGTAAAAGTCATCTGACAAAAAAAAAATGCTTTCAAAACTGTACTCATAGTAAAATTTTCTGTAGTTTTAAAAGTTAAAAAAAGTTGGTCAAAAGGTCAAAGTCAAGGGCATCCTAGGACAACATTGATTTATTTGAACAAACATTCACAATCAATTGTGCTGAGATGGATGCACGAACACACAAAAAGATTTTCAAACCTTTCCAGATTTATGTTTACCAAACCTGTGAACCCTGGGTGTGGCCAGTAATGACACCAGGTGCAACTTAAACATTCACAATCAATTTTGTTAAGATGAATGCGCAAACTACAGAACTTAAAGCTAAAAAATGGCCTTTGGGCTTTCAACAAGAACAAGGCAGAGTAATTCACAAAATCAACTGCAGAAGCAAAAAGCAAATTGTCTCTCAAAATCCTAGACTTGCAAATTGTCTCCCTTAACTCTAGACTTGAATTAACATATACATGTAAACTTGGCTAAAAATAGAATTCGCTCATGCAGACCTGGCTAAAAATAGAAAGCATTTCTTTAAAACTTTCATGGCCCATAATCTAGGCATTCATGGGCGGATCTTGCTGGTTTTCGAAAGGAACCAAGCTCTAATGGATATCTAGATACTGTACAAGTTTCATCGAGATATAATCAAAACTGAAGACTGTATCGTGTTCACATCCAATTGTTTACACAATAGCATTTTTTTATACTATCAAGGGCCATAATCTAGGCATGCATGGGCGGATCTGGCTGGTTTTCGAAAGGAACCGAGCTCTAATGGATATCTAGATACTGTACAAGTTTCATCGAGATACAATCAAAACTGAATACTGTATCGTGTTCACAAGCAATTGTTTACAGACGCACGACCGCACGGACGCACGACCGCACAGACGCACGGATGCACATACTACGTACACATTACCATCGCATAAGCTCTTCTGGCCTTTGGCCAGTAGAGCTAAAAATGACTCGTTTCAAGACAAAGAATAAAAAAAGTTGTCAAAACGTTCAATCTGTGAGAGTGCAGCTTTAAAGAAATCGAGCAACACAAGTGTCATCCATATTACACTTTTATTACTATATTTACCATGATACTGATCATTTCTGCATTTTTGTTGATAATAAGTGTTCTATTTTTAGTGCACAAGTTGAAATGATTTACAAGGCATTAACGTTTCGACAATAAGGGAGGTAATTAATGCTAACTTAGAAGCCGCATGATGGTTCTAGTTACCTCTCGTTCGTGGCTGTGTCCTGTAAAGCTGTTCGGCTTCGTGCACCAACTCTTGGAAGTCTCCATCTGAAATACAAATTTTAATCACATGATCTGGAATGATAGTTGAAAAGTACGTATGTGATTCTTTTAAATTATCGTAAGAACTTTATTGCGGTGTTCGATTCTTTCATGTTAAGAAACCATAGTAACGTAATTGAAAATCATCAATTACATATGCGATGGTAAAAACGCCACTGACGTCACGAAAATGATACCAGAGACGTTGCAAACTACAACGTGTACGTTAACAAGTACATGTAGGTATTACTACACGTAGAGGTCCCAGTTGCAGTTCAGTTAAAAGTTGTGTGCGAAATTTCACTTTGAACGTGTACTTGACGTTTCACTGACACTCGCATAAAGCACTCGTCACATCATACGAGCCATTCTGACGTGTACACATGATAATGTATCATGTACACATAACGGAATGACGGAGTACACAAAATGTTGGTTTATACACGTATCGCTAAAAATAATGTTTCGCAAATTTCACCTATATCTGAATCTATACACTGAAAATAGAAAACTATTTATCCATTCGGAACTCCTCGGCCATTTTTATCGAAAACAACCTCGGATGTATAATTTGGACGATTTATATACTCAAAAAGCGGTACGTTTAAGTCCGCTGCAAGTAGATCGCGTAGTAATTTTATTTAGCAGTTAAACTTTATGATTTAACTCTTGGCAATCTTAATTATGTTTGCAATAATACACTTCACTGGCAATCAATTTTAACTTAGATATATAAATACAACTCTAAAATACTTCATTTAATTAATGATATCATTCAAATCTTTAAGAACTACTTCAACTGATGTACCGGCATACATCCGAGGTTGTTTCGATAAAAATGGCCGAGGAGCTCCGAATGCCATTTTGTCATTACGAGGTTATCCACGCTCTCTGGACTGAAACGGGAAGTACCTCTGCTGGGAAATTTAACAAAGATATATGCTTATTTACGGTTCCCAAACTACTTTGGTCCAATTCGTTTTAGAAGGGGTGGGGGACAGGAGTGGTGGTGTGAGAATGGTCTAGCCTACAATTAACAAAACAAATATGACAAGTATGGCAGTTATGTTACCTCTTTGCTTGGCCTGATCTTTGTAGAACATCTCAGCAGACTGGACCCTCATCGGATCGCCATTCTGTACTTCTGATGAAGTAGAAAATAAATTGACCATTCAATTATATAATTCATTTTATGCTTACATCAAGACAATACAAAATATTGACCTTAGTAACAGTCGAAGTTAGATTGAATGCAGTCCTCTTTATTATAATTACTAAATGACGTCACCGATTGTTTTATATACATACAATTAAAGACTGCTTATATTGTAAAAAACGGCTTGCACATTGATCCATGTTTATGGTAATTGTTGTTTCATTAATCTATGTGTATTTAAAATGATATCAATAAGGTTTCATAATAAATGAATATGTAATTACGTCATGTATTATTCATGAAGTTGTTTAGTCTGCTGTCTACATGCTTAAGAAACGTGTATTAAAGACTGAAATCCTCTTTTTGATTTATATTGACAGAGTTAACAAACCGCTGAACTGCTGTATGGCCCTCTGTGCCTCCTCTGGGGTTTTGAAAACCACGATACCGGTACCCCTGTCCGGCCTCACTTCGCTGCCCTACATGTAAAGACATATAATGTTATGAAACATGATTCAGGAGAAATTATTTATTTATCTATTAATTTCAATTTCTTTTAATTATTCTGTATTCTCACATAATATTATTCAAAACAGTTCGCTCATGTCTTTCTTAACCTCGTTTTATTAAATGTAAATAATGATTCTAGTTTCATTTACTATTAAATACAAAAAGTCCTCTTTCCAATAAAAACGTACTTGACAAAAATAAACGTAAGGGTTACTCAATACATCTACATGTCAGTATTAAGTAAATGGATGATATTAAGATGACAACGTAACTTTGCCTAAGTGTCTTTGACATATATTACCAGAATGTGCCCGACTTTCTGAAATCTCTTCTCCAGGTCAGCTTGCTTAACGCTGTGCCCAAGTTCCGTGACCACCACGGTACTAGCAGATCCCTCCATCACTGGGTCGTCAATGTAACAATAGTCACCTTAAATAGTAATGCCATAATTGAGGTAAATCTCTTATCATGCAATCTCTTAAAGGAACTAGACACCAGATGATACAAACTGGGAAACCATTATGTATTACTTTTAAACGATAAAACACAGATGAGACAACAACATGTTCGTTGCGTTTATCAATGATGTATACTTGGCCTGCTACTAGCTCGCATTGACAAATCCAGGCTTGTTTTGAGGAAATACGGTATTTGCCAAGTTTCGGACCATCAGGTGTCAAGTCCCTTTGACGTAACTCTAAATAATACTTCACGCATAGGATTTTTCATAGCTGAAGCAGAATTAAGCTGTTTTTATGCGTGTCCCCAAATATTATGCTTGTTTTATTTGACCTTAATTCATTGTAATATCATTATTTTTTTTACTTTTGAAACTTTATTTATTGTAATAATGTATTCATTTCTTTTAAACATTTTCCCGGTCAGTTTTGGTTCCATCCTCAGGAAACTTGAGTGCTTTGATTTCTGAATATGTTTACGTCAGTGTTATATTTGTTTACCGCTTGTTAACAAAAATAGAGCTGCATATTGGTTACCCGCCGCATAAAACTGTTTCATAAATACTTATTATCGTCACAAAAACGAAAGGTTACACTGTGACTGAATTAAGTCCCTTGAGTTTTGTGACGCTAAATTCAGTCGTTAGAAAACTGGGACCAACATGGCTTTCTATAATCGGAACACCTCGGCCAGTATCCAACAGGAATTATCTCGAAGCTTGCCGGAGATGGCCGAGTTGTTACGATTGGGCTTTAAAGGCAAGGCAAGGCATTTTAGCTATATCGTTCTTAGATCCAGTTAAGACCAATATTGGATACCAGTCCAGACACAATTTATTAGTTGCACAAACACTAGTATTGGATGCAAGTGCACTAGAAAAGGACATGACGCAGTAGTTCCGCTTTGGAAAGCTCTGCAGTTTCCAGATCATATGCCTATATTTTGATGGTTAAATTAATGAGGAGCGATACTCCTCCAATCTATTTGAATTTAATTGTAGTCCGAATGGTGCATTTTGAGTGTATTTTATTATATTTTTCTCCGAAATTGACATAAAAAAGCAAAAACTTGGACGATTAAAGGGGGGGGGGGCAGCAACGCCCCCTAACCTGAATCCGCATGAGTTTAGAAAGGTTATTGTTACATGTAAATCTATAGATATGCATAACCAAATTTGCATACAACATTTATTGACGTTCATTTTGTTGTTGTTTTTCTAAAATGCTTAATAAAAATAATGATTTCAAACCAAACTGAATAATTGCTTTTACTATGATGATAGGTGGTTACACTCCGTCCGGGGTAGACAAAAAGCCGTCTTAAGGACATTCATTTCATTGTGGATGTATGCAGTTAAATGAATCTGCAGCCTATGTATGATTTTTATAATTAATGTCATCATATATGTAATTGATTTTGTGAGCGTGTTTTGTCAATTTACAACATGCAGTATAATGAAAGTGCATAGTGTAGCTTAATTTTAGCCCTGCATTTTGTATTTTTGTTCTTGAGTCCAACTGACGTATTTCGGACGTAAAATAACTAAATCATTCAATGCAAAAATTGCTCGTTTTAAATATTCTTGCTATTTCTACACAACAAAGCCTTCCAAATGAAACCAAATTATTATGAGGTCACCACACATTCAAAATCTACATTGGAAACATTATCACTAGCGTATCCATGAGGGGGAGGGGGAGGGGCGCCCCCTAAAATCGTCAAAGTTTACGTATTATTCAACACAAGAGAAACAGAGATAAAATAATAAATACGCCCTAAATGCATCATTTTGAACTAGAAATTGTTAAAAACAATCTTAGGGGAGTTCTCAAACAACCATCTCATCACTTTAAACCAAATAAATTTCGGTTCTGAGGGAGGGACGCAAGTCAAAACGCTTCGTTCCTTAGTTAGCCCCCTCTAATGTCAAATCCTGGAGCCGCCCCTGTTGCTTTAATTAATTTTAATTATATATAATTATAACGTTATCAACTTATGAGACATTCCTTTATCTTAAAACATTGCTTTGAGGTTTTGTCTATGAATGTATTGTTTACAGATAAAGAATCGCTCTGCCTCGCTGATGAAGTACGTTAATCTTTCAAAGTGGCAGTTATCTGACCTTGAAAACTACGGGAAAGGACATGTTCATATTGCTGTGCTCTGCAAAAATGCTCGTCAACAGAACCACATCACTCTTTTTCAAGATATTTAGTTTATCATTTTATCATTTAAAGGAGTATGCACACGCGCTAAAACATATCGTGTATATTGCCATGCGCGTAGCTGCCTATATGCGAGTACGCGGCTGAAACGCGTGATTCTGACAAAAAAACACAAACAGCCTAATTAAGTTACAGTATGCATACTTGACTACACGATCCTAAAGGTGTCCATTTTCCAGTTCTAAATAAAGCACCACAGTACGCCCAGAATGCACCAGATTGTACCATGATTTTCTAACCTTTCCGAGGGGACATGCCCCCACCCCACTTCCAGTACAATTATGAATCCACATCAATTGGGCGGCTAGCTACGCCCCTGATTGCCACTTACAGAGGCATTGTGTTTTGTTTTGTATTTTCTTTCTCTTTTTTTTCTCTTTTTTGTGGGGAGGGGGGGGGGGGTGCATTTCATTTAACAAGGCTTCAGGGAACCGGACCAGACTTTTGAAAGTATTATTTTCTATTAAATAAATCGCCACTTTCCACACGGTTTCACTTTCGGTTTAAAATGCAGGTAAAAATATCAGTTTAACAGCACTTAAATTATTGTATTTAAATTATTGTGCCATATAAAACAGGACAAAGTAAAGACAGAGATGAATTTTAGTTATGGACAAACTTAACTATTATCTGATTGTATTAGTAAACAACGATAGCTTTGAAAATCTACTGTATAAGATATCCACATTGAATATGCAGTAAATAAACACTTACCTTGTGAACAATGTGCAGAGAAAATAGGGAATAATATAGCTACCAAAAAGTAACTTGCTATTATTATCATACGTGCACGAAAACTAAATTCCTATTCTTCCAAAACGAAAACATAAACACTTATAAATGCAAACACTGAACGCTAGTTATCACGGCATGATGGTTTACAGAAAATGTAATGAGTAATAGCGAGGTGTTTCTATAAATAGACAATCGGTTTTCCCATTACTGTTTATTTGACGCTAAATATAACTTACAGCGCAGTACAGAGTGCGAACGTCCGCTACATTTTACATCTTGTAAACCTTCGGAAAATGGAGGATTGTTTTTACTTTTCATACTGAAACAAGAAAGTTAACATTTCGAATCTTCAACTAAAATCAAGCGCTTTTAGACGCTTAAAGGTCAGTTATTTGTAATGTTTTTTTTGTTATTATTATTATTGTAATTAAGGTAATTTGAATAATAATAATAATAATAATAATAATAATAATAATAATAATAATAATAATAATGACGATGATGCTGCTGCTGCTGCTGCTGCTGCTGCTGCTGATGATGATGTTGATGATGATGATGATGATGTTGATGATGATGATGATGATGATGATGATGATGATGATGATGATGATGATGATGTTGATAAACTAACTTACTATACTGTGGCATTTAAAAACTTGAACCATCCGACTTCATCAATAAAAACACTGTAATTTCGCGACAACGGAAGTTAAACAAATGAATGATAGTAGTAAGAATAACAGAAGCAATAGCAGCAGCAACAACACCATCATCATCATCAGCTGCAGCAGCAGTTGCTGTAGCAGTCATGTCATACTTTATTTTGACTTTCGAATGTTTTAAACTAGCAACAATAGCAACAATCGCAGCAGCAGAAGAAGTGGATATAAGTAGTTTTTTCATGTACGAGTAATTTCTTGTAGTAATTTAACATAATTAAAGTGAAAAAGTGTTATGGGGTTTAATTGGTAATTTAGAGACATATATTCGTATTGGTATAAACATGTCATTGTTTGAATTTTTCTCTCTCAGCCATGGGTAATACGGGTGGCGGTGGCGGCGGTGGCGGTATAAGAGGTGGCGGTGGTGGGGGTGGAGGTGGTGGCGGTGGACTGGGTGCTGGAGATGGTGGAAGAGGCGGCAGCCGTGGTAAAGATGGAAGGCGTGGGTCAGATGCCTGGTTTCCATTCGGTGCCGGTGGGGGTGGTGGCGGCGGAGGCGCAGGAGGTGGCAAAGGTGCTAGCGGGGGAAAAGGATTCTGGGCGCCCGACGGATCAAGAGGTCGAAATGGTGATTGACATTGGTTTCATTGTGTTGTGTAATTTTGGAAGTACATGAACAAAACTAGTATGTGCTAGTCATATTATTGAATAATGTACTTTTGTAAAGTGTATGCATTACTTGTCATTGTAAATTAACAATTTAGCCGTTGACTTGTTTTGGTAACTGAAAATAAATCAGATATTATATAAATTGTTTTTTTAATAACCCATACTGATCGCATATTGTATTCACATCGTCCGTTTGTCCGTCCGGGCGTGTGACGTCCGTACGCTTGTTCGTCCGTGCTTTGACTTGTTTATGCATGGGACAAATGGATAATAACTCATTCGGAGCTCCTCGGCCATTTTTGACGAAAACAACCTCGGATGTATATGAACGGTTTACATACTCAGAAACTGCTATGTTTAAGTCCGCTGCAAGTAGATCGCGTAGTAATTAATTTTAGCAGTTAAACTTTATGACTTAAACTCTTGGGAATCTTGATTACGTTTGCAACAATACACTTCACTGGCAATCAATTAAAAATAAGACCAATAAATACAAGCTAAAACACTTAATAATTTAATAAATTCTAAAATATACGAACTACTTCAACTGATGTACCGGCATACATCCGAGGTTGTTTTCGATAAAAACGTCCGAAGAGCCCCGAATGATAATAACATACAAAATTGCTCATCATGATAATTATAAAATTACACACGTAGCGTGCAAGAACCTGTGGCCGATTATATATGCCGAGCACCTGGCAGGGAGGCATTCGGTAACATATATTCTGACAGCAATACCTAGACCAGCCGTATCTGATCAGGCCCTTTGCGGGGCTCGCACCTTTGACCTGCCTAGTGGTAGGCAAACGCCCTTATCACCAGACCAGGGAGGCGCTATGAATGCAGTTTCTTCTTGAAAAGAAATAATCCTGTCGATAACTATTACAGGTTAATACAAGCCCTAAATCTCGAAACTTTTTAAGTGTTTTATAACAGGATTACGCTGAGCTCAGTTTTGTTTCTATAATTTGCGTTATATTTACTTCTTTAAGTTTTTATTTTTTATTTTAAAAGGAATGGTATTTATGATTATTTTAATCAAACATTTTCTTTTATCAAGATCAAATTTAAGTATATATTTTAGCTCATTGAAATAAGATAGTTAAACCTGTTAACCTTAAGAACGGTTTCGAGAAACTAGAGCCAAATATCCAACGATTTATTAAAACGAAAGCACAACAGTTCACCTGCAGCCGAATTACTTATCTTTGTTTTCGGATATCCAGAATGACGCAGTGGGCGTATTTTCTCATTATTATTGCTATTTTCAGCGTAAACGTAAAAACCAAAACATACGTCTCGAAAGAAGGCCACCATTTGCTTTTGCGCAGTAATACGCAACTTACATGATTAGCTTGAACAAGCTTCTTTCATCACATATATCAAAATATACCTTAAGACTGGGCATTTCCCCAGTCTAACAACACCTGTAAACTAGGAACATGCGTATGTGTTATCAGGTGTATTTAGCACAGCAATTAGAACATGTAATTTGCGAATGCTGGAATGTATACGTGTCTATCGAATCAATTACAAATTAAGATAAAGGAAACCACAAAAAATTCATGAACAACATGTCTCGATATTGTCATTAAAACATAACCTTAATATACGTATTACCCCTAGCAACGCTATCTTAACGTAACCTTAGGCACTCTTATTCAAAATCAAACCATACACATGTTTAACAAACATACATTTTGACTGATAAACCTTTAACTACTAACTGAATAAAGCATTTATGGAAAATATGAATTTCCCATGACAAGATTGTAACCGTGTATTTTATAGCTGAAATCGCAAAAATATTAAATGACTGGTGAATGCTTAAAGATTTACTGCGATTTACTATGTTCTCATAAGGTAGCAATACCGTGTTTTCTGCACATTTCTTTCAAATTAAACTCAGTATCCCTCATAAGAACCTTTGTTTTCGACATTTATTCAAACTTTTTGGTATATTAAAGCAATTGTGTTAATGGTACGAGGTAAGAGTGCATTCTTAATGTTCTAACAAGTTTATTTGTATAGTTTAAAGACCCGTTTTATATATCGAGCACAATGATTGATATTGGTGCATAGCTGCATGATATTAGTAAAACATCTTAAAATCAAGTTTTGTTCTCAAAAGTAAACAACCTTTATTGCAAATCAACAGTTCTGACATTTGTTATTAACTATTTGTTATCATTAAAGGCGCACAATATAAGTTCATGAACCTTTATTTGTCAATTTTAATGCATTTTCATCTTAAACTTATTAAACTTAAATGATTTAAACGAAATCTAGAACATGACTTAGGTACAGATAAAAGAAAATAACCTTAATAAATGTTTTTTTTTTGTTTTCTTTTCTTTTTTAAATTAGAAGCTACGTGGCCAAATATTCCCCAGTTAAAAAGCGCAAACATATTGCTAATATCGTTTTATCTGTACCTTAATAATACGGATATTTGTTTTAACATTAAAGTCAAATGAGTTTAAGATGAAATTCGTTAAATTAAAACAAAATATTTTGCATCAGCCTATAGTGTGTCTATTTGAAGCCATCATCAGCACCCCAGCGTATCATAACCTATAGTGTGTCTATTTAAAGCCATCATCAGCACCCCAGCGTATCATAACCTATAGTGTGTCTATTTGAAGCCATCATCAGCACCCCAGCGTATCATAACCTATAGTGTGTCTATTTGAAGCCGTCATCAGCACCCCAGCGTATCATAACCTATAGTGTGTCAATTTGAAGCCATCATCAGCACCCCAGCGTATCATAACCTATAGTGTGTCTATTAAAAGCCATCATCAGCACCCCAGCGTATCATAACCTATATGAAATCGTAAAGGTTATGATACGCTGGGGTGCCGAGGATGATTTTAAGCAACCATGAATAACACTAGGGTTAAGTACAAGCCCAGCAAACAATTGACGTTGGATAGACGATGTATGTCGTTTGAAAATGAAAGTTTTTTAGATGTCAGACTCCGACGTCGAAACAACGTCGGAATCACGACGTTGAAACAACGTCGGGGTTACGACGTTGGAACCAACGTCGTGATAACGACCAAAATCCATTGTATAAACATGCATACTACACAGGTAATTAGGAATTACTACAGGAGTTACCTTTATTCATTATGTAACAAACAACTCGGAAAATGTACAAGTTTTATTTTCACAACAAATATGTACAGACACTTAAACTGTTTAATGATAAGGGCACATGAAATAAAATGACACATGAACAATTTATAAGTTTAAAGATGTAGGTTAATTAACTTGTGTAAACAGTTCGTCCTCCACCTCCTTGTCTGTCTGGAGTGTACTTTAGACAGGATAGAATTGCCCTATCCACCTCATGTTCAGTACCAGTATTCACAGTAGCACTTGCTAAAATACAAACAAAATGTTGCTAAATAAGATTATCTTGACTTGAAATTGCTGAAAATATTGTTTTGATATCAAACTCCACATAATAAACTTTCTCCAATTTTGGTACAATATCTGCTTTATTTTTTTTTATTTCATCACTAAATTGTTATACTTATTTCAGTGACTAAAATCAGTGATCAAAGCTATCGCGGATTAAATCATTTTCAGTGAATAATTGCTTGGTTTTCCTTTAGTGGGCACCAGTGCTATTCTTATAAGAGGTGAATGCACAAGACTCTACCTGGTACTCACTTTAATAATAACATAATCGTTATTACCATGGATGCGGGTACACACAAAAAGATTTTTAAACATTTCCCAATTTAAGTTAACCAAACCTGTGAACCCTGGAGCGTGGCCAGTAATGACCCCCAATTGTGTTTAGATGGATGCGCAAACGACAGACATCCGGCCAATAGAGCTAAAAATGGCCTTTGCCCTTTCAACAAGAACAAGGGAGTGTAATCCAAATGCAGAACCAAAAAGCAAGTTATCTCCCTTTAATTCTAGACTTGACTTAACATGTTAATTTGGCTAAAAATAGAATTCGCTCATGTAGACTTGGCTAAAAATAGACTAAGCTAAAAATAGCATTTTTTGAAGTTTGAAGGCCCATTATCTAGGCATGCATGGGCGGGTCTGGCTGGTTTTCGAAAGGAACCAAGCTCTGATGGATATCTTAATACCGTACAAGTTCCATCGTCCAAAACTAACGACTGTATCGTGTTCACAAGCAACTGTTTACAGATGCACGCACGGACGCACATACGACGTACACATTACCATCGCATAAGCTCTTGGGCTTTGGCCAGTAGAGCTAAAAATCAAAAGAAAGAAAAAAGTGTATATACATGCGACACCATGTGGAAATTCCAAATACAGAAGCCAAGGGCTTAGGCAGGGGAAGCAACTTGAAAAATAAAATGATCGAGTTTTAGTATTTATTTGCAGCAGTATCACGATTTTTCGAGTAAGTTCTGTGTACATCATGTGTTTATCATGTATTAACTTGATAAAAATACAACTTATTAGAAACAATAACCAAATCACAAAGTCGGTTCGATGTCTAATTGCGACGTCTGACTGACATCATAATTTCGACGTTGATACATAGAGGATATTTTTTTTTATTTCAGTGTAAGATCGTATTTTATTTCACGAGTGTCAAAGAAAAACACACGTGAAAATATAGTTTTTCTATGACACTCGTGAAATAAAATACGATCTTACACTGAAATAAAAAAATATCCTCTATGTATCAACGTCGAAATTATGATAACCAAAGATAAATTTATTTAGATTTCTAAAACATTTCTTTAAATTTTAAACATTTTTTGCCAACATTTTCTGGTTCAACGTGAAGTGTTCGGTTTTGATCAAGGGGAAGTTACTACAAAGGATTTTAAAAGTATTTCTGAAAGTTGGTATTTTTACTCCTTATTTTGCAGTGAAAATATCAAATTGAAAAACACACGTGAAAATAGAGTTTTTCTATGACACTCGTGAAATAAATTACGATCTTACACTGAAATAAACATCAAATTAATATGTTCACTGTTGTTATTTTATTGATAAAACCCCATATTTTATCGAAAAGCATGAAAGAAAACGTTGTATTTGAGTCGCCGACGTCGCAACCTAAATCCAAATTATATCCGACGTTGATCCAACGTCATGTGTTTGTTGGGAGATCAAGATTCAAGTGACTTCAAAGGGGTTCCCACATGATTCACGACGGGTCAGATCCGATGTGAACAAACAAAAGTGACGTAAATTTCTAAATAACGTTTTTGACAAAAAAGATATAACAACACTTCTAAGCCTATAAATGATTATGCTCTTTTCTGCTTCTACACGCCTGAAATACTTAAGATTTGTTTGTATTTTAATGAAGAAATCCTTGGCCAACATTTCAGCGTTGCATCGTTCTACAAGATTCCGTCAATTTGAAATTTTGTATCATTAAGATACAGATACAAGCCAATCTAAGATATTTCACACGTGTAGAGGCAGAAAATAGAATAGTCTTTTTCAAACTTTGAACTATAAGCGACGTGTTTCTGTTAATAAACATTATGAATGCAATTGAAAAGTAATTATCTTGTGGATAGCTATTACAGGTTAATACAGGTATCCAACGATTTTTTTAAAACGAAAGCACAACATTCGGATTTCCAAACAAAACAATAGGCGTGAATTCTAATTATTGTTACTATTTTCGGCGAAATCGTGAAAACCAAGACATGCGTCTTGAAAGAAGGCCAAATATGTGCCTTTTGCGCATTAAGACCCAATTCACACGAACAAGCGTTCTGTAAGCAAATTAAAGTCAAACATCCCGTGTCAACTAAAGCTAGGGAAATGCGCATGTGTTTTCGCTCGCTTGTCATTTGCGTATTCTAGAAACATGCCACCCCAGGATCAGATATATGAACTGTTTACTTATCTATCGAAGCAATTACAAATTAAGAGAACAGCAAAACATTCATGAACAATATGATTCGATATTAACATTAAAGTTAATTTTAATGTACGTACTACCTCTCAAAACGAATACTTAATGTTCTAACGAGTTTATTTGTATAATGTAAACACCCGTATCATATATCGAACACAATGGTTGCTATTGGTGCATGGCAATATGGTATTTATAAAGTATCTTGAAAAAAAGTATTGTTTTCAAACTTTATTTTAAATCAATAGTTCTGAAATTCATTGTTTAACTATTTGGTACCATTAAAAGCGCATACTTTCGGATGCTAAACCTTTTTATAATTTTAATGCATTTTCATCATTTACTTGTTTAACTTAAATGATAATTATAAACAAAATAAAGCTGCGTATGATTAAGAAACAGATAAAAAGATATTAACCTTTCGAAAAAGTTTATAATTTTTTTATATTAATAGCTTCGTGGTTACAAATTACAAAAGTGTCAAAATGTCGCTAATATCATTTTATCTATACCTTAATGTTTATTTTTTACCATTTAAGTAAATTGAGTTTATTTAAAAAAAAAAGTACATAAAAACCATAATAATGCGTTAATTTAAAATTATTATTTTTTGCATCAGTCTATATTGTGTCATTTGAAAGCTTTCATATCTAGCGAGCATGACTAATGACGGTCTCAAGGTTCACTAGCGCTCTGAACTCATTCATCGAAAAAGATAAAACCCAGTGACCTTTTAAACCGTATTTTAGTAAGTCACCAAATCTCTGGGGAAAACCCCGAGTCAGTCACGACAGAAGTATTCAGAAAAATGGGTACAAGCAATGTGAACGTATTTGTCGGGTGTTCCTTAAAGTCTCATAGAAAATATTACAAATTTTGAGGATACTTAATGTTATAGAATCACACATTTTTTGACGCGGTGTCAAAACCGTTGTTGAATATGTTGGAGTCATTCAACATACATGGATCAACACATGTAAGCATTCTATATCAGGAGTTATGCACTAGAAATTGGTGTATCCGCACCCCCCCCCCCCTCCCACCCCATGCCAACATTTAAACCAAATTAATTTTGGTTCTGATGAAGGGGCGCAAGTCAAAAGGTAACGCCCTTAAGTTATGCCCCTCCAACGTCAAATACGGCACCGCCCCTGCTCACAAACATTAAAATCGTTATCTTCTGTGATAGTTTCTTGGATGTTCGAATATTTTAAGAAATTAAACGACATCTTAGTAAGTAATATAGAATTTGAAATATTTGATTGAGATTTGTCAAGCAATATCTTGTTGCCTGACTTATATAACCACCACGATTATCCATCACGTATGTTTCTGTACTACGCATGTGTTCAATATCTCTTCGCATGCTTGCAACACGTTGCATAATATATGACAACCCGTGGCGGATCCTATATATATAATCACAAAACATATAAAATTCGTTCGTTTTTTAGTGTTTATTTATGATTATATCGAATATAATAAATATTATGATTCGCCGTCATTTCAAATTTAAAGAGGCTTGTCAGAGATTAGACCGATTCTTTAGATCTTTATTAAATTTAACAACGTTGTAAATATCATTGTTCAAGTTCTGAACAATTGGACCAATGGGTAATACATTGAAGGCTTATACTTCTGGTTCTGACATATTTCTCCGCTTTTCAATTTACGTGTAATTGATTTTGATATTAAGTTGAAGAGTCAAAAAATTCCCTTCGATCGTTTAAATAGTTTGACCAATTACGGCATATACAAATCACGATGACAATGATTGAATTGCCTTCCATACGGATCCTTCCTTTGAAATTACAATTAAATCGAATCTTTAGTTTAAAGTCAAAGTCATCAGGAAAATCAATACCTAGCAACCATGTATATCACCGATTGCAAGGCTTAAACTACTCTTGTTGACTAGTTAGTTATTCGCTACAATGGAATACCTGCATGGGAAACCATTGAAGAGGACCTCATATATAACATCAAAGTCAAGGTTATTGACGGTCAAGATAGACGCAATCATTCGAGTACACGTATATTTTAAGATCTGTATAATAATGACAGTTTATAAACACAAGAAAGACAATCACTGTAGATTTTCAATTTATTTACAACTATTGAAACATAGGTTATATAACTGAATACATTGATAAATTAGTGATGGAGCTGAAAATGACATTCTTATTCAAAATCAATACAAACACACATGTATAACACATAAATTTTAAGTGATAAACCTTAAACTTCTTACCAAATAATGCATTTATGGAACTTTTTAAGTACTGATAACAAGATTGTAACCGTGTACTTAATAGCTGGAAACGCAAATATATTTTATGATTGGTGAGTGCTAAAAGATTTACTGTGATCTACTATCGTCTTATAACGTAGAAATAAAATGTTTTCTGCACCTTTTTTCAAATTAAACTCAGCATCCTTCATAAGAACCATTGTTTTCGACTTTTATTCCACCTTTTTGGTATATTGAAACATTTGTATTCATTGTGGTAAATATGTTTTGTGAGGAGTAAGAATACATCTTTAAAACAGAGCATGATTGTAAATATAAAAATAGCGTTACAACATAAATATCAGTAAATACAAGTTCAATACAGTCCACAAATCAACGGCACACAGCACCGCCACCCGTTTCAGAACACATGTTAAGGCCGTCTCGAAACACCACCTCCTCCTCCATCAAAACCACAAACGGCTCTCCTTGAACGCTGCATCTTAAATGGTAGCTTTCCCATATCTTGCCTTTTCCGGCACCGCCGGCGCCACCGCCTCCTCCAAATCCACCGCCACCTCCTCCACCACCGCCCCCGCCATTGACGCCACCGCCGCCGCCTGTTCCACCGGAGTTACCCATCACGATACTAGCATACAAGAAAAAACAACAGTTTGAGCAGTTTTTAAATCACGATACAACGATACATTTTAATCATGTCGGATACTAATGGTTCGCGTAAAAACTCTTGCCTTTCCATGTGATGTCGTACGAACGGAAACTTTTTATGAAGTGCCGGCTATGAGATGTTTGTTATAAGCTGCGTTTTATCTTGTTATCATAAATCGTTTAAAATTTCCAACAATATACCATAAATATAATATATATATATATATATATATATATATATATATATATATATATATATATATATATATATATATATATATATATATATATATATATTACATATATATTATTACATATAACACCTCAATTTATCAGTGAAAACCTTTCATTATAATGTATATCTCTCAAAATGCATCGATAAAACACGGCATCTTGTGAGTTTGTTATAACAATCGAAAAAAGCAGCATTATTGACTAAAAAAACAACAATAATAAATATATTTCTTACCTTGTATTTTAGATAGGAAAGAAGTATCAACAAAGACGTTGTTACCTCAGCTTTAATTCTGAAAACGAAACAACAACTTTATGATGGTAAACATATAAACAAATAACAAAAAACATGTACATGACCCAGATGAACATTTATCATACAACTTGAATGAACTAATTTGACCAAACTTAGTTACTTTAAAATTCGCATATGCGAAAAATAAAGATAATTCCTGTATCTCAAGCATAATTTCAACTATCAGGCAGCTCGAAAATTATCGTTCATATTATAAAGCATAATTTATATCGTCCTGAATATTTATTATAATTTATATCGTACAAAATCTTAAGCATAACCTATATCGTAAATAATACAATTTATCGGCCTACCTTAAGTTCGCTGTGCACAGACGCTCTATTGCAGTCGCTCACTTGATGTTGTACTTTATACTGCATAAACAATCATTGAACTCATCATACTGGGAATCCCAACGTCTTGGTTTTTTGAAAATTATAAAGATTCCACGTATGATCTGGTGATGAGTTTCTTTTAATAGCTGAAAACCCGTATTTCTTGAAAAAGAACCTAAATTTTCGACAACTCATCGTTGGATTTCCATTCTTACGATATAAAAGCAAGTGTTCGTCTGCTCCCATATCATTATCTCAAGGGCGCGATAGTCTTTAGCAAATCAAGGTATTCGCAGTTTGTTTGTTTTCTCTTTTTAGATGCAGCGGTTTGTTAAACTTTCTTCATCGCGTATACATTAACAGTGTTTTAATTGTAGCGGACTTGATTTTGTATTTTTGAATATTTACTATCAGTCATTCGTTAAGTGTTTTTCATTTGAATATTTCAGTAGGAGCAGACTTATTGGCAAACTTTAATACTTGGAGCTCCTCCAGATTAAACGTCGACGACGTCACTTTCGGTAAGTACTTGTTTGTTTTTGAAGATTGTTTTCAATGAGGTTATTTGATGTTTTTGTTTTACAAACTCATGAGTTTATATACATATACTCATTATGAGCTACAGTGCAACAATTAATAATTAATTCTGAGTTTGACAATAATGTTTTAGTACTGATGAGCAGGAACATAAATACATGTAAATGTAAATAACAGTCAACATGTTCTGTACAAACATTTTATTTCAATAACTAAATTATTACTTTGCGCAAATTGCTTTTCGAAATTTCTCATAATCATTTTGAAACCTCGAGTATAAAATGAAATGTGACCAATAAACCGGTAACGCTCGTACCTTTTAAACCGCTACTGTCACATCAATGATTTAACTGCATAGCGATATTTGTGTTTCAAACCTAATTATGCTCATCGTAGGATACCCCCTCATGCATATTTAATAAAACGAAATTTTGTCGGTCAATTGTCTCACGGTATTTATGAAAAGTAACGAAATTAAATACCTTCGTTACTGACGATGAATTAGGTTTTGGCTCAGAGAAAACATCATTGTACAGATTACGAGTATTCCATGGTTACTAAGCGGTATTCTAAACAATGTATTAACCCTAAGGACGAAGTGAAACTGATAGTTTTACCTGTATTTAACTTACTTACCTCGGAAGAGAAAATAGACAATGTTTGATAATAATCATATTATTTTTAAAGTCGTATTTGTCATTCTTTAAGTATATGACTAAGGCAAAAAGTTCTTTCTTTTCACTAACATCTCCAGAAAAAAATGGGTAGGTAGGTAGGTAGGCATAACATTTAGTTCTATTTCTATTTTTTGAGAACTGGGATTCTATACCGAACCGACCTATATCAGTATCTATCACTATTGTAGAAAATTTTAGATATAAAATGGTCAAATTTTAACATGTTTAATAAATATTAACCCATTTTTTATGAAATTACGAAAACATAATTCACATTACGGCAAAAAAAATGTAGTTTCGGGAGGGAAAAAATAAGGTCGATCGGATTGGTGGAAACAAACAAATTTAATACGCATAAAGGATCCAAACAAAATAAATGTCAAAGGGGAATAACCACACACTCCAACAAACTGTTTACTTAGCAATCTAACAACCCTTCTACCTGGTTAATTATTGATCAAAATCAGTAACTCGACCTGACGATTACCCATCTGCTTTCCCCTTCTTTTGCTGTCTTGTATCTCTCTCTCTCTCTCTCAATCTGTTTTCATTGCCTTCGTTATTTGTTGCTAAAACTACACTAAATAAGACTATATCTAAAATATTTTTTTCTCAGGCCAAAGCAGATGGGTAACTCAGGTGGAGGAGGTGGCCAGGGTGGTACTGATGGCGGCGGTGGTGGCGGTGGCGGAGGTGGAGGTTTCGGTGGCGGTGGGGGTTCCGGCGGCGGTGGCAGCAAAATCTGGGGTTCCGGAGGCCGCTCTTACGGCATTCCTGTCGGGGTTATGAACACCAGAAACATCGACAATTCTATTGACTTCCAGTTTCTGCAGAATGATATCCTCATGAGCAGGACTTGGGACGCTTTCTAACGTGCCATTTTACTTTGTCATAATATAAAATCATTGTTCTGTATTTTTCTATGTTAAATAATGTGTTTTAGTTTGATCGCAAAAATTGTTGGACAATAAAATGTGTCAGTGGGAAAAGGGAATGGGCAAAATATGAATAAAACATAAACACATATGCGGTTTGTTATTCCCTCCTTAGTATCCGATGGACAAGAATATGTTTTTGATGCCGTGCGACCTCATTTCATTCTTTAAAGTATCCACTATGCAATAATGTGAATATTCGATGCATGGTGACCCTATATCATTCGTTTAGGTATCAAATACATAATTGTGTGAATTGCCTGGCGACCTAAGGCCTAACTGATTTACAACCAAAACACATTCGACCAAACTTTCTAACAACAAAAACGGGTAAGGCCAAACTGACTACCAACCGGAAATCACAAGAATTACCAACCGGAACACACAAAAAGAACCAACCGAAAGGCAGAAGAATACCAACCGGAACACACAAGAAGAACCAACCGGAACACACAAGAATTACCAACTGGAACACACAAGGCGTAAACGACAACCAAGCATGTCACATAAGGCAAATCTGATTTTCAACAAAAACAAATAATGCCTCAATGACTATCAACAAGGTCACATAAGGCCAAACTGACTACCAACGGGAACACAATGAAACAATAATTGCCAACAATCATAATATATATGCAAAAAGCTACAGAAACATACTATAAGCCTAATATAAATACATAACGAACACTAAATACAACTAACGCGATTTACAAGAATAATTAAATGTCGTTTAGCAAATTCATTTTGCGGTTAGGTCCTTCAAATAGCAGTAAATGAGAGAAGGGCATGGTCGATAACGGAATTGTCTCAATTCAAAAAGCCATGTTTTACGTCTTATTTAGATGTATTAATAATCATGATTTAAATATCAAACAATATTTATTTAGATGTCTTTGAGAGCTAAGCAGACTTTAGGAAGGACATTAATAGAACTTAAAACATAAGGAATAGAACTTAACTTTTATAAAAAAAATAATAATTGCATTCCAACGCAGAAATGCTACAAAAATAAGAATGAATTTAATGTGCCTGAATGCTTGATTTTTTACGGCTGTATCCTATAAATAATATTTTTGCAAATGTGGACATCGAAAGTAAAAATAAGTCATTTTTATGTAAAATTATCAGCAAAGCCTGAACTATTTTAGCACAACAAATATTCATACTTCCTAAGTATGCAAATGTAATTTCAATAAATTCTTGATAAAGTATCATTTAATAAAAAAGCCATTTATTCAAAAAAAAAATGATTACCAGCTTTACCAGGAAAAAGCGCGCATCTCAAATATAAATTAAAATATTTTTTTTGAAAAGAATTCATTGACATATTCATCCAACTTTTGTAATAAAGACGAACCTTAAACAATTTTATATAAAAGTGTTAAGCTGTATTCATGAATTCTGGAAGCCTGTTATGAAAATGTAAATTAATACTCTTGCGTTTCAGTGATGGGCAACTACGGTGGTAGAGGCGGAGATAGTGGCGAGTTTGCAGCTCACCGATCACATGACGGCGGATTCAATGATCGGCGGATCCATGGTGGAGATGGGCAGCCGGGATTTTACGGCGGTGGGGGTGGAGGTGGAGGACATGGAGGGGGAAACGGCGGGCGGGGTGGCGACGGAGGGTCAATATTTGGAACGTTGTGGGGTGGAGGTGCCGGGGGACGTGGAGGTCGAGATGGTCAGGCGGGCAAGCCTGGACAAAGTGGGTTCTTTGGAGGAGGTGGGGGTGGTGGTGGTGGTGGAAGTGGCGGGGGAGGCGGTGGTGGTGGTGGAGGAGGCAGTTTTATGGGAGGAAATTCGGATAATCATCATAATGACGAAATAGAAATTGGTGGAATGTGGAATCAAAGAGAGAATCGTGAAACTAACCAACGTCACAATAACCGTGGTACATGGAGCAGGAGTGATGAAGAAAGGGGAGGGTTTTCGGGCGGATCACGTGGACATTCCTTGGGCGGAGCTGGGGGTGGCGGAGGCATCCACGGGGCACCAGGTGGAGACGGCGCACCGGGAATGTTTGGTGGCGGGGGAGGAAGGGGAGGACGTGGGGATCTGTGAATATCTGTGAATATCTGACACTAATTTGGCTAATTAACTGAAATGACCTACAATTAATATGTGCTTGAAATGACCAATGTATTCAGTTTACCACATAGTAATTAATTAATAAATATGACAAATATTGCTAACTAGCATGTTTATATTCATAATATTACTGTATGTTTTATTAAAATGAAAATGATTTGTTAATTGTCTCTCTAAGTTCCACAATAAATACCTTAGAAGTCTAAGTATATATAAAGACTTATTCCAAACTTTTCAGTACTTGGAAAAAAAATCTTATACCTTTAATGTAATTATGAAGTTAAATCAAACCTCAGAAATCTTTGTTTGAGTTGTTTCTCGCTTTTGTGCAAATCAAAACTTATGACAAGTCATGGTTCAATGCGCAGTAGTCCTATATAAGCGCGTGTATAAACTGTCTTGGCTTTCTTCTGGGAGCGTTTTCCTTACATTCCTTTTAAAAAACAACATGACCTATTAAAAATTTATTATATTAAATATGTAGTAGTTTTTATGTAGAATATATATGACACTGCGCTTTTTATAAACACGGCAGATTTCATGGCTAGGTCGTTGATTGTTGAGTGAGCCATATTAGTTCTTTGTAGACAGTATGCTACCCCGTAATAAAGCGATTATTTTATTTTACGGCTTAAAACATCAAGTATATTTTTCTAACTTTTGACAATAGAACACCGCTAAATAATAATTTAACTATAAACTGTGTAACATTTAATTTTAATCCAGTTAAAATTGATTTCAAGATAAATTAATTAAGCCTGAAGAAATTCAATATTCAATTTTAATCAAAACAGTCGTTGAAAACTGATCAGTGTTAAACATTGATCTGAAATGGGGTCATTCGTTAACGGTCAATACAATTTTGAATAAATAAAACGCCAGAAAAGCAGACCATTAATAATTATTAATATTTTACTACGGATGAGTTGCAGAAAGCGGAGCTTTAAACACTCGCAAAAGTTGAAATCAATTATGATTAAGCCTAGTACCTAATGATTGCCTTTAAGCAATTGTATTAGCTGAAAGTGTTGGTTGTATTCTGAAGTAAATAACACTTCAAAACATGTCTTTTGACTGAAAATGTACTGTGTGATAATACGTTACTAACATGCATTATTTGGTCCAGTTTTTTAACGTTTAAAACTGGGATGGTATTCATCACATGGGTTTTTATATTTAGATCTATATAAAATGAAGGCAATCGGATAACGTGGTAAAAGTCCCAGCATGAACAATTGATAAAACATTTTGAAGAATAACAATATAAATGACTAAGTTTAATATTGAAAATATTCTTTATTAGTTTTAAAAGAGGGTGAACTTTTTATCCACCGAAGGGTCGGATTCAGTTTTAACGTTAACACTTCATCCGTTGAAACACGGCGTCTTGGTTTTAACGGCCATTGGCTTCGTAATGCATCCAAATGTATTTTTTTCAGATATTTTTCGGAAACTACTAGGACAAGCACAGTAGCCAAATCATCCTGTTCAGTTGCTTCTGTCTAAAATAGCTATGCAGGTTCCACTAAAAAACAGAGCAAAAAGCTATTGCAAAACAAACCAAAATATTTATCACATCAATTTAGAGGGAGGGATTCTCAAGCTTTAATAACATTGCTTAAAGATAATTATTAGGAAAACGAACAGAAGGTGATATGTTTATTGAAAGACTCGGGATGCCTTAAATGTCCAATTAATGCTACTTGTCCTTACATGTCACGGTCACGAAACTTCTTCAGGACTTTTAGTCTGTGTGGCCTTGACCTTGATTTACATATGTTTATCAGCAACGCGTGTATCATCTTTCATCTGATTTTCTTTTGGCCAAGGAATAAGAGTGAGGTCTGTGCACGCAAACTGGTTTACCCCCCTCCCTCTCCTCCCCAGTAAAATTACATTTTACTGACCGTTCGGAGGCGGTACCTAACAATCTCTCATAAACATATCTATTTTTTTTATATAGTATATATGCACCATGTTGTTTGTGGAGTTTTATGCTGTTGTTTCATGTTTGTGATTTTTTTTGTTTTTTGTGTTCTATGTCTTTGGCGTTTACCCTGTGCCAATAAACAGGGTTTGTGTTTAAACTTTTAGCTACTGAGCTTGTCTCTGTAGTTTTTCACATAATAATTAAACAAGTTTTCTCACAGACGACATCGATTCCACTGCTATGATATTCCTCGACTGTATTTTGATCTGTGTTCAAATCCATTGCTTGTCTGATGATACAGTTAGTTAAAAGCAAGGTAAATTTATATCATACTTTATAATCGCCGAAGTACTGCTTTTCTTGGAATGATGTTATCATGTTATCAAAGATAACAACTACATGTTGGACATCGAATGGACATGCTTAAGTTCAATTAAGTAAAGTAAACAAAGACAAGATATCAAAGCACACTCCTATCAACGATCGTACCATACGATCACGTTTTTGAATCAGGCAATATATTTCGAAACCAATTCTAAGAAAACACATTTGAAATTGCAAGTAAAAAAATCAATTAAATGAACTCCAGCTTTGTTGTCATATGACCTGCAAAAAATAAGTGACACTAATGAACATTTTTTTTTTTACTTCACATTTATCAAAAATCAATCTTACCAACAATATAGCATATGCTAACTATGAATAACTGCAATTAAATACTTTTAATCAATCACGAAAGGCCCAAGTAGCTACTTAGGTATTCAAGTAATTAAACATAAATAGGTCAAATATCACTTTATATTTTACTGATCATGTGACACAAAGCAGGATCTTTTTCCCTTATAGTGCCTGTAAATACAACAAGAACGCATTAAATGACTTGATCTTACCATATTTAGTTGCATGTGTGATTGCCCCAAATATGGTAACCTTTACTTCAATGTCGACCAAGCTTAAACCAAGTTTACACGAGACCTAGCCTTGCACACTATTAACGAACTTAAAAAATGAAAACATCTTTACATGATGTCATTCTTTCTTGTCATGGGAACCCAACGTTGACTTTACGGAATTCCTGGTCTTTCTGTTTAAATGCGAAGGCTGTTTTCAAAAAAGATGAGAAATTAGTTAAACACGAAATTCCAATATTCGTTTACAGACAAAGAAAACAAACTTTAAATTATCATTTTTGGGATCCAAAGTATGATCTGTTTCCCGCTGGTTTATTAATAGTTAGAACGCATCATGCAGCGAGATATGCGATCCATTCTTAGTCCTTAAGATTATAACTAATATGCTCCTACTGACCTTGATTTAAGCAAGGTGGGAACCAAATTCTGACGTCGTGTCTATTGTATATGCCGATAGGCAATCTAAGCAGTTTAAAAGTTAACAAGTTGACATCAAGTGCATGCACTTCGTGAAAGATACGCAAGGTAGGAACAGTTTGATTCTATTTGGAATGATTTCGTGGTTATAGAATTTGCTTCTTTGAAATTAACTTAGTCAACGGGCTTAACAGTGATGTTAAGTCAAAGCTATATAGTAGTATGATGTTTAAATGTCCATACATTCATTTATTTATCAAAGTCTTTCTTTTTTGTTTTGTTTTCAGGTTGAATATACAAAACCACGAAACGTAAGGTCCTCTTCGAGAAATTGTCATTGTTGTCATAAGAGTGTACCTTTATAAAAAGGTGAGCCTTTAAGTGTATGCTGATATTACACATTCTGTTTTGAGAAAATTGGCCATAGGATGTACTATGAAAAGTGTCAAAGCACCGTTGCTTTCGTCTATCGCTTGTCTTTGTTTAATTTAACCCACATGGCACAGTTATGTTTAACCACTGGCTACATTAATTGTTACCAACTTGTTACATTTATGTTAACACACTTGCCAAATTTATGTTAACCCAATTGCCAAATTTATCTATTTACAATTGTGTATAGCAGATAACAGATGGCAATACTTCATTTAATCGTAATCATTGGCTGCATTGCATTTTAAAAATTCACTTAAAGCTTTTATCTTCTTGTTTTTAGTCTTGTTATGGGTAACTCAGGCGGAACATGTGGTGGCGGTGGCTCTAACGGTGGCTGCGGTGGTGGAGGTGGATATGCAGGCGGTGGTGGCTCCGGGGTGGCGGAAGTGGCAAGCTCTTGAACAACGAACCTGCCGGACGCAGAGTTCCTATAAAGCATTTTGTGGTTTTGAAGGAGGATGAGGAGGTCCTTCGTGGTGGAAGTTATATTGGCATGGAAACTGGCAGTGGGATTATGTGGCGTTAATTAGTGTTTCGTTTATATAGCACTATACTTCGTTTACGATATTGTTGACGTAACATTCAGAAGTTGTATCCACTGTTCAACTTTGTTTGATCGTTATTACAAAATCCACTTTATTTGTTAATCACTGAAACAAAATGTTATTTTTACCATCCTACTGTGGATATGTGCATCAACACATATCTAGCTGTTATTATTTGAATTGCCTTGTTGTTTAAATGACCTTCGTTCAATTGCTTTTAATGTCTGCTTTTTCACGTAAATGCAACTGTAGTGTTCTGTGGTAATTGTATGTTTACTTTTTAAACAAATAAAGTGATCAAATCGTTCCTGACTTGACTTAATTTCATAACGAAGGCAAGGCAATCATCGTAGATTAATGTTTCAGTAATTCACAGATATGAAATACAGAAACGAAAGGAGTCAATGAAATGAGTATAAGTATATTCCATTATCGAGAGTGTAAGTTGATTCATTACAACCAATGCTTATAGTGTTTTGCGGAAACGAGGGTTACCGAGGGATTGGATGAACTTCATATTTTTAAAACAATGAATAATTTGAAATAAAACATTTAGTATGGAATGCATCAATAGAAAATTGCAAGAGCAAAACGAGTCAAAAGGACCCCCTTCGTACAATTTATTGAATTATCTGTTCAACAAGTATCAAGTCAAAAATAATTGACAAAACGTAATGTCATTCATTACTGTGACAGTGCACTTCAAACCGAAACTCCTTTTACTGCGCATAAGTCAAAACATTTCTTTACATGCATTTCGGTCTACGTGCATTAAGTGACATTTCATATCTTTTGTTTTCTGGATTAAAACTAAATATGCACATTTATTGGAACTCACACTCAAGCGATTGTTTGAAAATCTTAGTCATTTATGTGATTTTACTTTCGCTTTCAGTATGTCTGAGTATACCTTTGTTGGCATCAAAGGGTAATTCTACGAATCATTGCTACGTTTTCAACTGCATTTATGCAACAAGTCTAATGATGTTGATCAATGACGCGGCAAAATTGGCTGTAGTCTTATCAATTGGTAAGAACAAGAGGCTGCTGAGAATAGAAGAAAATTGTCAACAAAACTAACCCATAGTTTATATTGCATCATCCGTCCGTTATGATAGAATACTTTACACCTGAATTTGTTGTAGCTATAAATATACATAACACCATATGTACATTTTAATGCAGTGAGAGGTTTCCTAAAAATATACAAGTTTATAGAATGTTGATTTTATTTTATAGTAGTTGTTTGCATGTTGTTCTAAAATATTAGAAAAGTAGAACTTTTAGCAAGCGTGTAAAGAGTATAAAATTTTCAACAATATTCTTCTTAAGTCAGTGCTTCCAACGCCAGGGAAGAGTTTACACAACATTCATAAAAGTCTTGAGTTGTCTTTATTTAAACAGGGAAATGAGAAGTAACAAGTCAATATTGAATGCTTTGCATTTATATGAATTATTATAAGTATCTTCATGGAAACTCGCAAAACACCCTGCGCGAGCGTGTGGATGAACATATCTTACACAAGCGGCTATAGTTGATACTTTTTCTCCCACCTCAGTGAAACAAATAAAGTAAAAATGTATTTTTTTCTGGAACTCGTTTGTTCGTAGTGACAATAAATGCGTTTGGATATGTGACCCTTCGTGGTTATCATGGATATGCGCGCATTGATTCAGATTATGTTAATAGTCAAATTGGTCTTTAAATAGTTCTTAGAAAAGTAAAGCATTATTTCTTGAAAGGTGCGTGAAAAACTTTTTATGGTGACATTTAAAGCAAGAAATAATTAATCAGCATTCTAAATATTGCCACAAGACAATGATTCTTTGATGTTACAGACGACATCCTTCAACAAGGAAGGTAATTACATTGTGGCCATTAAAAAGGAGTTCCATACGGGTACTTGTTTTATCTTTGCCCGTGGGTAAGATCAAAATTTCTAGCATGGCTTATTTTCTGGATCTATTCGAGGTGGGAAAAATATGTATTTGCCAAGCGTTCTCTGCAGTACTTTCAGTGCTTTGATTTCAAAATTTGTTCATGCATAAGTAATGAACGTTCGACAGCTAAATACTAAAATTCCAATGATACACCAACTATCCATTCATAATAGACGTTCATATCAATATCTACGTATCTTCAAATTGCTAGAAAAGGCTTGGTTTAAAACTATGTCTAGGATTAATAAATTCATCAATAATTAAGTATATTTGATCTAAATACCAACAACAATTATTCGCCTCGCACTAATAGTGGCATGTGCATCAAACGGATTCTCAATATCTGGGTAGTCAGTTAGGAAGCTTAGTACATGTTTTGAATTTAGAGACTTAAGTGACTTGTATGATGCAATAAACATCAAAATATTCTCGTTTTTTTATCATTTATTTTCAATAATCAAACACCTCAATATACTTAGCAAACAGCTTTTCATATTTGTGAAACAGAATAACAAATGATACATAAATGTAGAAAAATGTCGACATTGAATATAACACATATTGATTTACAGTTGATATTTTTGTTGTTAGCAATATTGCTTTAGCACGTTGTGGAACATGATAAACGTGCATCCATTCAAGCTCTAAAAATGACATAACACCATTTAATCATTGTCAGTCACCATCTTTCCCTCTTTGTCCGTCGGGAGCGCACCATCCCGTACCGCCTTCACCACCCTTTCCGCCTCCTGAGCCACCGCCGCCACCACCTCCACCAGCACCGAAAGGAGCCGTTGCATCACCGCCTCTCCCTCCATCTTGACCTGCGGCACCACCGTACCCGCCGTATCCACCGCCATATCCACCACCCCCTCCACCGCCTCCTCCGCCACCACCGTCTGTACCGCCTCCGCCACCACCGCCTTCCGTGTTACCCATAGAGCTTCCTAAGAAAATATATTGAAACAGTCAATAAGTAATAAGGTGATGAAAACGGGGTTGATTTTGTATATAGCATATTTATTTTTATAATGAACTCTTTTAGAATCGATGTATTATTATTACTTTTTTCCTATATTTATTATTATTTACATTTTTATTATTTTCATTTGTGTTAATTGTGATTCCTATTTTCGTTACAATATAAATTAATGTATAAAAAAACTTACCTTATTATAACTTTTCACTTACAAAAATATGATTAAATTCAATCTACAGCAACCAATTTAATGCATTTCATGAACAAAACCGAAAATAGATAAATATCAACTTTCGCAAGATTTTACGCTATGTTATTTGTATTGAAGTCATCGAAGACATTCTACGTTTCGCCTTCACCTCAATTAAAGGAATTGTGAAAACCCAATTGTCTATTTATAGAAACGCGTCAACAAGATGATTATTTCTCACACTTTCTGAAAACCGTCTCTACGTAAAACGAATATTTTACTGCGCTTGTTTTGTTTTCGTTTCATTTTGGTGGAAACGGAAAGTAATATCCGTGCACGTATGATATTTATTGCAAATTATTTACTCGTACAGAGTATATTTCCTATTCTCGCTGCACTTCTGACGCAAGGTAAGCAACTGACTTTACTTTTTATTAAAACATATTTACAAACTATTACAAAGTTGTATTTACTTTAGGCCAATATCGAGTAAATTATTTAGTAAGTGTTTGTTGCCGACGTTTGGACTTCTTTTACTGCACTCCAAAACTATTTAAAACATTATCAAAAGAAATTATGTTTATGAAGCTAAAATAGCAATAAAACAACAAAATTATATTTAATTAAAAAATGTATAGAAGCTTGCAAGCGTTTAGGTTTGTTTTTAAGTCATATTATTAAATGTTGTTTAAATTATATTAACCAGAGAATGACAGAGTTTAATGAAGGATACCAATATGTTTATAATTAACTTTAACGTAACAGTTAAAAATGAAACAAATATGTTTCAACTTCCGTAAGGAAACCTTGCTCAAAGCTTTAATTTTATATTAAACTTTTGAAAATCTAGGTGACTATTGTAACATGGACGAGCACAGGATGAAAGGATCTGCTAGCACAGTGGTTGTCACGGGCCTGGAAAACAACATCAAGAAGTCGAACATGGAGAAAAGATTCAAGAAAGTCGGACAAATACTGGTAAGACATGGACCTCTGGATATATCAACGGGAAACAAGTTGTGCGTTGTCGTCCGAACATAGGTTTAGGCTTTTAGATATAATGAATAAATAATCTGAAATTTTCTGTGTAAAATGTTTTTTTTAAAGATAAACTAGTTTTTAAAATTAAATTGTAATGGTATAGTTAAGCATAGACAAGTGTATACTAACGAAACATTATGAACTGTGAGTATACAGGTCATTTAGATGGTAAATAATTTCGTCGAAATATTTTCAATAGCATGGTTGTATTGTATTCACACCATAGGGCAGCGACCTGAGGCCAGATAGGGGCACCGGTATCGTGGTTTTCAAAACCCAAGAGGAGGCACAGAGGGCAATACAACAACTAAGTGGTTTGTTTACATTATCAAGAAATTATTTGATATTTATTTTAGCATTTAAAGTTGGGTTAAACTTAACTCAAGTCGGTTAACTTTAATCGAAATTCAAGCTAACATTCGATATAAAGACATAAATTGACCGTTATGTTCACCACGCTTATTAAAATATTCGTTAGTTTGTCTGACCTCTTCTTTCCCACTCAGTTATTTTTCAACTTCTTCAGAACATGAGGGAAATGACGTTCAAATGAGGGTCCAGTCTGCTGAGACATTTTACAGGGAGCAGATCAAGAAAAGGGGTATCTAACCCATTTATCGTGACGCATGTTTAAAACCTTCCGCAAACACTTTTCAGCCCGTCCAAAAGAAAAGGGCTAAATATGGGAGCATAACCAAGTACTTATTCATCTAAAAATATTCGAATATTGTCAAAGAATTGAAGTCGCCATGGTATTCAAAGGTTGAAAGATAGACTAGATTATTGTCAGCGTCATATAGCGGTACTGGACTGTGTAACAGAGACACTGTACATCTCACGTGTTTGTGCGAGAAGATTGGTTTTAAATAAAAATGAAATCCCATGGATCTTACTCTTTCCACTCTGAAGCTTATGTTTGTCTTGCAGATGGAGACTTTAAGGATCTGGTAAATAAGGCTGAAAGGTACTACACTACACTGCCACGAACGAAAGGTAACTGGAAAAGTACTTTTTGTGCATTTGTAGGACATTATAGTTTACATATTGTGCAAATAGGGGTATAAGTAATCGTAAAATTCTAAATAAATTATGATTTCTAGGTTCACCATTTCGTTTCTAATTTTCTTCCTCAAAATTGTTTTCCTTCAGAAACGATACAGTTCGAGAATAACAGGGCGTGGCAGGTGTGGAAGACAGAGGACTTGAGGACGCGGGGAGGCGGAGGAGGGATGGGGGGTCAGGGTGGAGGGATGGGTATTTTTAAGGGTCAGGACGGACAGCCCGGTGAAAGCGGCCCCGGCGGCAAAGGCGGCGAAGGTGGAAAAGGAGGTGGAGGGATATGGCAATCCATCAGTTCATTTTGGGCTAGTGACAAAACTGTGGATGAACAGGCAAAGACGACAACACCAGAAACGATTTTGCCAGACGATTCAAGGGGCGGAGGTGGCGCAGGGGGTAAGGGCGGAAGTGGATTTTTTGGATTCTTCAAAGGCGAAGATGGAAGACCGGGGGAGCCTGGACCCAATGGACGGGGTGGGAGGGGAGGTGGAAGCTCCACGTAGGAATAAGGATGTTTATCTTATTGACATGACTAGTTTCATTATTATATCGACAAATAGTGACGTTTAAAAAACAATAGCTCGTTCTTTTAACAATGCTATAATTTCATTCTTGAGATTGAAATTAATTGTTTGTTGTTTGCAATACAATATGTTTAGAACGGTTCTCCTTTACGCTTATGCACTTTTAAGGACATTTTCTACTGAATAATGTTTATCCTCACTCATCTTGAGCTTTTTTATGACCATTTTGCAACCCATGTTCTCCAAATTCAAACACAGTCAGCTTTCAGTTAATCAGTGATTGGATTATAATTCATGTATGGTTGCACATAATGCAAAATTCAATACTTAAGTAAGTTGACTTTCTATGTATATCATCTTATTTTAGAAAATAACAATTAAAGGGAAACAATCATGATTAGATATATGCTTAATTTCCTTTTCTTGACACAACTCGTATATCATTTGTTTTATTATGTATGTCACGTATTTTGGACCGGTGGTCTTTGATTACTTAATAAATTTCTTAACTTGACTTGACTTGATTATAATTTGAAAATATCGCCACGTTTGTTGTTAAATCATATATTAAACAACAGTGTGAACGATGGGGCGTTGCTCTGATAACGCAACTGGCAATAGATTATTGTGCGAATTATAATGAGTTGTCCATCGTTAACAAAACACTTACCAACAATATACTAAATATAAAGTCCATATATGTTTCACAATGGTGTTTCAACTGCAATAAACAGACGAACACTTGAACATATATAAGAATGCCCAGACCAGAACTCGAACATGCAACTTCTGATTCGGGCCCAGTTGAAAAGAAGAAAGCGCGCTATGAAACATAAGATAAATTGGTTATAAAATGTGTGCAGTAATTTCCCGCGCTACCCGTGAAGTCGTACAGCATCAACCTTACATGCTTTAGTTATGCAATCGTTCGGACTTACCCGGCTAGCTATGGCGGTAAATTTGCTTTCCATGAATTGCGGGTTCGATTTCTGGTTGTTCCAAGGTTATATAGTTATAATTTGATTTTAAGTGTACACTACCAGCGATGTTAAGTGAAACACCCCGAGCCAAGTCTATGAGAAAGGTTTTTAATTCCCCAAAATTACTTAGTCAAAAGTCAATAATATCAAGGACAAGAAATATAGAGCACGTTTTTGGTGATATACAAAACAGAAGAACGTATCGATTTTTTAAAGAACAGTGTAGTTCAGTTTGTTCATTAACAGCACCGGTAGGTGTAACGCTTTCAACATTGGCGCTGACATCTTTGTTTTTTGGTCCAAATTTCTCAAACAAGAATTTGTCTAATAGTTCATCTAGCCAAAATACTCACTTAAACATGTTTTTTTTATAAGGTAAAAAAAAGTTTATTCTGATTATCATAATATAATTTCCTTTAATCATATAACTCTTCAAAGTGAAAACCTAACCAAAAACAAAACAGAAATCAGTGAGTTCAGCTTGGTAATAAACTTGTTAGAGGTATTTGGGACAAAAGAAAGAAAACATTAAAGTTTGCAAGTCATATAAACCTAAAAAAAAATAAGTATTGGCTGGAAAAAGATAAACACTTCATACACATGTTTCTAATTGTGATATGAAGTTGAACAGTCGGTATAGTTACCTTCGAGCTTTTTAATATTTGTTACATAACATTGCCATGATACCAATGGCAATTGCTTATTTTGTATTACGAATGAATTATATATAATAGAAACGTGCGACAATGAACTTTGGATGAAGTATATTTTATTGTTTGACAAACACAAATGGTCTCTATCGCAATATTCCTTTGAAATTAAAATGATATCGTTATCAGCTGCAACGGAAGCTCTTCATGAAAAACCATTACTTAAATAGTTTTAAAAGGGGACATCCGATTTTATATGTATGTCAAGGTTATTAAAAAGTACCAAAGCAGATTATGGAGAAATGGTTGTCAAGAATTGTCGATGAAAACGGTCGATTCCGGTATTCTCTTTATCTAAAGCGATTAAAAACATGGGTAATTTAATTACAATATATATGAAATGCCTTAATCAAGCTAATCAAGGCATGTCAAAACACTTCCGCCTGCCTTCCCCAAAACCACAAACGGCTGTCCTTGAACGCTGCATCTTGCATAATAGCTTTTCCAGATCTTGTTTTTTTTCCGGGACCGTCGGCAGCCTTGCCTCGTCTACTGCCAACGAAACATCCTCCACTCCCCTACACTTGTCGCATCGACGCCGCCTGTTCCACCAGAGTTACTCATAGGTTTCAAAAAAGCTTTTAAATGTAACCCCTCACCATATCAGCGAAAACTTTTATTTTATCTCTTAAATTTACATAGGATAGAATATGGCTTTTTGGGTCTAATACAAGGGTAGTAACAGCATGATTGTCTTTCTAAACATCAGATAAATTTCGTACACTGTACTTATAGATAGAGTAAAAAGATACTTGAGCGGAGATACCTCTACTTTTCATCATGAAAGCAAAACGAAAACTTGAATTTGTACTATGATTATACATATAAAACAGAAGAGAAGACATGTACATGCACACTTTCAACACATAATCTGAAACAGGAGCGTACTCAAGTAGATTTAAAGCAATTTTCTAAAAGGAGGACAGAAGATTGTAAGCTTTATATCAAAGGAATAATTTTAACAACAATTTAGACTATTAAGCACTGATTTCTTCCACATCCTACCTTTTCCTCATGCATTGCAGTAGTATATGAAAGATTTGATCACCGCCTAAATGGAACTGAAGTTTAGCCAACGATTATCATGCATTTCAAAATACAAATCAGCGGCGATATTATTTGCCAGTTTGTTGTTATACTATAGATTCATTTTTATTTTATCTAATACCACCACGAAAATCGTTAGTAAATCACGAAACTAGAATATTATCTAAACCAAAAAAAAAAACGCTTCCAATATCATTAATGAATTATTTTGATTTTTTTAGGGTTAAAAACGAACACACCAATATATATAGTCTGGAGGAATATAAACAAAACAATAAACAACGTGTTTTGAAAGGGCAAACACTATAAGGAACAGGGACACTACATTTCCAAATATGGTAACGCTTACAAATTCTTTGAATAGGCGATGAAGTGTAGTTTTAAATATAGACCGTTGAGCTGTTCAATTCTCTGAACATCTAGGTTGCTTTCTAAACTAAATTTGTACAGATATATTCGGTGACCACATCATATTGGGAATTCCCTCGTCTTATTTTTCGAAAATGAATAAGATTCTACTTCTTATCTGGAGATGAGTTTCTTTTAAGATCTGTAAACCCATATTTCTTGAAAACAGCGTTGGCATCGCCATCGAAAGAGAAACTAGTGATTAGAACAGTCAACATTGGTTTTGCCTCCTTACGATATAAAAGCATGTTTTCGCCTACTATCTTATCATAAACTAGAGCGCGACCGTCTTAAGCAAATCAAGGTATACGCAATAAGTTTGTTCTATCTTTAAGATACAGCTGTTTGTAAACTTTCTCCCTCACTTATACATTAACGGTTTTACAATAGTGGCGGATGTTAAATATGTATTTGCAATAATTCATCAAGAGTTTTTCGTTTAAATTTTTCAGTAGGACCAACCGGCTTAGCAAACTTTGAGACTTGGAGATCCTCCAGATAAATCATCGACGACGTCACATTCAGTAAGAGCTTTTTTGTTTTTGAAGATTGTTTTCAATGATGTTATTTGATGTTTTTGTTTTACAAACTCTTTGTAGCGTTTGAATAATTCATTTTGAGTTTAACCAGCTATTAGTTGCTACACCTCATGCATTTTCTTTTAACTAAATGTTGTTAGCCAATTGCCCCACGATATGTATAAAGTAAAGCGAAATGAATACTTTATTTTATAGCTTATTTTCAGGGTCTAGTGTGTCAATATTTAAGTAAATGACAAAAGCAAAAACAGTTTTTTCTTATCATGTCTCCAGAAAAAATGTGTAGGAAGGCAGAATTGAGTTTCGTTCTGTTTCTATTTTTTTTTAGGAATCGGGACATTGTACAAAATCTACCTTTATGAGTATGAATTACTATTGTAGAAAGTAAGATATAAAGTGTCCACTAAATAAATGCACATTTGTAAGGAAATACAAAAATGTAATCCACACAAAGTCTAGAAAATTGTAGTGACGGGATGAAAAAATAGGCTAAATTTGGTTTTGCAAACAATTTTTTTAATACGCCTTAATGTATGCATGTGAAAGGGGAATAACCAGAATCTCCGAAAAATGTTCATTCGACAATCTAACAGCCCTTCTTCCTTGACTGATAGCTAATTGTCGAACATAAGGAACGTTGCAGTTTTACTTTGTAATGTATGACCCTGTTGTTTTTTTACACAATGAGTCTGACCTATTCGTTTTCATGAATGACATGTTAGTGCATATGGGGCATTAAACCTTGAACCTGACACACATGAATGGCATGATAACTTGCCTTTGATACACATGTTTTGATACAGGGGTAATTATTCCATTGTGATTTGAGTATCTGTACATAAAAAATATCCATCTGCTCACCCTCTCTATTAATGTCTTAGCTCTCTGTCTCTCTATTTGTTTCCAATGCCTTCATAATTTCTGAGCAACTGACTATTTTGATCAAAGTACACTTAAATAAGATAATATTTAAACGATATTGGTTTTTCAGACAAACGCAGATGGGTAACTCAGGTGGTGGAGGTGGTTTTGGTGGTACTGATGGCGGTGGTGGTGGGGGTGGCGGAGGTGGAGGTTTCGGTGGCGGTGGGGGTTCCGGCGGCGGTGGCAGCAAAATCTGGGGTTCCGAAGACCGCTCATACGGCATTCCTGTAGGTGTTATGAACAAAAGGACCATCGAAAATTCTGTTGACTTCCAGTTTCTGCAGAATGACATCCTCATGAGCAGGACTCGGGACTCATTCTAACGTGCCATTTCACTTTATCATATACAAAAATAGTTTCTGTATTCTTATATTTGGCATAATGTGTTTTCAGATTGCTTTCAGTTTGACACTGTTTGACATTAATATGTGACACTGGTAAAAGGAACGGGCAATTTTACAGTTAATCAAATGTCTATTTTCTGTCATAACTTCACTTGTAACGCAAATAAAATAATATAAACATATGTGGTTTTGTCATTCATTTCATTATTGTATGTACAATAATATGATTTGCTTATGCCTTGCGACCCAAAATCATTCGTTAAGTTATCCTATATACAACAACTATGATGATTTTATCTGCTTGTTGACCCTATATCACTCGTAAAGGTATGCGATATACAACTATATGAAATCTAGCAGCCTGGTGATCCATATCATTCGTTAAGAAATCCGATATTTAACAAATATTACTCAGTACTGACAGTCATATGACATAAAAAGAACCGGCCAGTCAGCACCGAAGGTGCATATGGACCGGCGTGTTTGCCGACTTCCATTCACCTTCGGGGGCTGACTGCCAGGTCCTTACACTGCCGTATGACCCGTAGTGTTGTGTTATTTTTCTTGAACTTGATACGCACTTTGGCTGTCTGGGTACCCAAAGCCTAACTGACAACCAACAAAAAAACGTAAGGCCAAACATTCTAACAACAAAAGCAGGTAAGGCCGAACTGACTACCAACAAGAACACATACGGCTTACCGACACGAACACACATAGCGTTACAACAACAACTCATTTGTACTACCGGCCAGAAGATATATAAGGCAACACTGACTACAAACAATAGGCTAAAACGGCAATCAAAGAGTCACATTAGGCAACTCTGACAAGCAAAAAAAAACACATAAAGCCAAATTACTTATTATCAATAACGAAGAAGGCCTCACTGACTATCAACAGATCACTTTTCAATCTACTCACTATCATTAAGGTCATACTGACCACCAACAATAGTACATAAGGCAACACTGACCACAAACAAAAACACATTGTAAAACATCTTATAATACATAAGAACAAACTGACCACCGATATTAGTGCAAAAGGCCACACTGACCACCATTTATAGTACAAAAGACCACACTGACCACAAATCATAGGACATAAGGTCACACAGACAACTAATTATAGAACATAAGGCCACACTGACCACATCTTATAATACATAAGGTCACACCGACCACCGATATTAGTGCATTAGGCCACACTGACCACCAATTAGAGTAAATAAGGCAACACTGACTACCAATTATAGTGCATAACGCCACATTGACCATCAATAATAGTACATAAGGCCACACTGACCACCAATAATAGTGTATGAGGCCACACTGACCACCAATAATAGTACATAAGGTTGCACTGTCCACCAATAATAATGCTAGAGGCCACACTGACCACCATAATAGTACATAAGGTTGCACTGTCTACCAATAATAATGCATAAGGCCACATTGACCACCAACAATTTTACATAAGGCCACAATGACCACCAAGTATAATACATAAGGCAACACTGACCACCAATAATAGTGCATAAGGCCACATAAGCGATCTATAATATTGCATAAGGCCACATTGACCACCAATTATAATACAAAATGCCACATGACCACCGATATAAGTGCATAAGGCCACACTGACCACCAGCCTTAGTACATAAGGCCACACTGGCCACCAATTATAGTGCATAAAGCCACATTGACTACCAACAATTGTACATAATGCCACACTGATCACCAATAATAGTACATAATGCCACACTGATCACCAATAATAGTACATAAGGCCATACTGACCACCAATAATAGTGCATAAGGCCACATTGGCGATCACTGATATTGCATAAAGCCACATTGACCACTAACAATAGTGCATTGACCACTAACAATAGTGCATAAGGCCACAATGACCACCATAATGTTATGCTGACAATTTATACGTACACATTAGCAAACCAACACATAATAATACAATTCCATTAAGCAATTTCATTTCGGAGTTAGTGCCTTTCAACGGCAGCAAATCAGAGAAGCACTTGTTTTTAAATCAAAATTTAAAAAGCATAACAAAAACATCAAAATATTCTTTTTAGAGAGCTGAGCAGATTTTAGGAAAAAATCTAAGAGAACCTAATACCTTAGCTTTGATAAAAAGCACTATTAGCATTTCAATTAAAAAATGTTACACAAATAGGAATGTTTTAACGTGCCAAAGTGCTTCATTCCGTCGAAATGGTATTGATACTTTTACGGCTATTTGTCTCTCATAAGTAAGATTTTTTGCGAATTTTCTTGATAATAAAACCCCTGTCACTTGAAGGGAATGAACTCCTGCTTTGTTGTCATATTACCTGTAAAATGATTTAAACTTAAAGTATTTTTTCTTCAGTTTGATCCAAGGTCACTCCTTCAATTAATGTTGCATCAACTTACTATGATTTACTGCAGTTTAACAATGTCAGAAAATATCGAAAATCCTTGTCCGTTTCTCAGGTAATAAAGAATTTAAAAATAAATAAAATGTCTCTAAATGTTTGAAAGATCATATGACACCAAAGCAAGAGTTCATTCCCTTCAAGTGCTTGTGAAAACAACACAATAACACCCCGAATGTCTTCATCTTACGTTATGATGTTGCATTGTCTTTGATAGGATTGCCCGAAATATGGTATTAAACACTTGTTTTAATGTCGACCATGCTTAAACCATGTTTAACGTTGACTTTACCGTATTCCTGGTTTCAATATGCAAAGGCTGTTTTTAGAAAAAATGGGTAATTCCAATATTCGTCAGCAGACAAAGACAACAAACTTTATATTCTCATTCATTGGGAGCCCAAGCTTGATCTGTCTCCCGCTGGTTTATTAATAGTTTGAACGTATCGTTTAGTAAGGTATGCGATCCATTGGTACTCATCAAGATTTAACCATATATCCTCCAACTGACTTTTGCTTTATCACATGCTTTGAGCAGGCTGGGAACCGAATTCTGACGTCGTATCTATTGTGAAAAGCAATCTAAGCAGTTGAAAAGTTAACACGTCGACATCAATTGCATGCACTTGATCTTGGCCCGTGGGATCAACCATTCAATACACATTTTTTATTCTTTCGAAATCCTATAATAGTTTCATATTGCAAACATAAAAAGTACTTTCAACGACATCGCATAATTATTAACTACATATTTTCAAAAGAATTTGAAGTAAATCATTTAGTTAGAAATGCATCATTATGGGGGGATTGCAAGAGCAAAAAGAGTCAAAAGGTCTATTCCCGTACAAATAAATGAATAATCTGTTCAACAAGTATCGAAGTTAATAATAATAGACAAAGCTCATTATTATTCAATACTGTGACAGTGCACTTCAAACCGAAAATACTGCGCATAAGTAAAAACAATTTAATCTACATGTATTTTCTGAATTAAGTGACAGATCATATCTTTGGTTGTCTAGATTATAACCAAAACAGGTACACTTATTGTAGCTCACACTCACGCGATTGTTTGCAAATCCTAGTAATTTGTAAACTTGTACTTTCGCTTTCAGTTTCTCTCTGTATACCATTGTTGACATAAAATGGTTATTCTACGAATTATTGCTTCGTTATTAACTGCATGCATGCAACAAGTCCAATGACGTTAACGAGAGAGATCAAGGACGCGGCATAATTGATTGTATTCTTGTCATAGTTTAAATTGCTTGATCAATCCGTTGTGAAAATTTACTTTATATTTCAAATTGATTTTATTTTAGCTACGAATATACATAACACCATATGAACATTTCAACGCAGAGGTTTCCTAAAAATGTAGGATAACTTGTTGATTTTCTTTTTTTAGATTTAGTATTTGCGTGTTGTCCTAAAAATATAAGAAAAAATAAAACGTTGAGCCAGTGTGTTAATATGAGAATACAAATTTCTGACCATAAATTTCTTAATTCAATGCCGCAAACGCCAGTGGAAAGTTGAAGTGACAATTAAAACAAACATAAATTTTGAGTGATACACCCTCAACTTCTTACTAAATAATGCATTTATCGAAAATATTAGTTACTATTTTCAATATTATAACTGTGTATTTAATAGCTTAAAACGCAAAAATATTAACTGATTGGTGAATGCTAAAATATTTACTGCGATTTACTATGGTCTCATTAGGTAGAAATACCGTGTTTTCAGCACATTTCTTTAAATTAAACTCGGTATCCTTCATAAGAACCATTGTTTTCGACATTTGTTCATCCTTTTGGGTATATTTAAACAATTGTATTAAATGTGTTAAATCTTAATTGGAAATAATAGTGCATCTTTAACACAACTTTCATAAAAGTCTTGTGTTGTCGGAATTCGAAATTGCCAGGAAACAATAAACAACATAAATAAAAAAGTAGCCAGAAAAATGGAGTAAAGCCTTCAGTGTGGTTTCGATATTGAACTTTTTTCTTTTGACCGGGAAAATGGTAACTAACAAGTCTTTATTGAGTGCTAAGCATTTATATGGAATATATATGTATGTATTTGCTAAACGTCCGCTGCAGAACTTTCAATGCTTTGATTTCTGATTGTGGCCATGCATGACTTATGAACGTTCGACAGTTAAATATAAAAATATCAATGATACACACACTATCCATTTATTCAGAGACATTCATATCAATATCTTCGTTTCTTCAAAATGTTAGAAACGCCTTAGATTAAAGTAAACATACCGAAGATTAATAAATTCATCAATAAGTAGATTTGATATAAACTAAAAACAAACAAAAACCTTAGCAAATGTTTTCCACGAACGTATGGTGCCATTAGCACCGACTTTAGACTTGGGGTACTTGTAATATATAATAAACATCACAACCTTTTATCATTTTTTTCTAATTTATTTTCATCGAAAAAAACATGCTTTGATTTATTTTCAATAAACAAACTTATTAGGCAGCTATATTGGTGAAACACAAAAAAAACAAATAATACATGAATGTAGAAAAATGCCGACACTGAGAAAGGTGTTTGTGTTTGATACTTTTGCTAATAGGGTTTTGGCTCGTAGTGGGAGTTGAAACATGACACATGATAAACGTTCATCCATTCAAGCTCCAAAAATAACTCAACACCATTTAATCTTTGTCAGTCACCATAGGGCTACCTACGAAAATACGTTTAAACAATCATGTAATAAGGTGATGAAAATGGGATTGACTGTGTATATAGCCTTAGATATGTTTATAATGAACGCTTTTAACACCGATACATGTAATATAAATATGAATAATGTGCTAAAAAAGTATTTTTATTATTATTATTATTATTATTATTATTGTTATAACTTTTATTAATATCTACATTTGTGTTAATGATGATTCTTTATCTCATATTTATATTAACTGAGATACAACTTACCTTATTATCTCGTCTTGCTCAAATAAAAAAATAAAACAATTTGTACATTAAATCTTCAGTTATTAATTTGAGGCATGCCATGAACGAAACCGAAAAAAAATAAAAATATCTCAGTTATTTTCCTCATGTCTTATGATATGTTGATAAAAGAAATTGTACGTTTTGCCTACACCTCATCCCAGGAATGGTGAAAACCCATTTGTCTATTTATAGAAACGCGTCGTTTAATCACAAGATGATTATTTCTCACATTTTCTGAAAACCGCCTTTCCGTCAAACGAATATTCAACTGCGTTTTATTTTATTTCGGAATAAGTGGAATGTAGTTTTCGCGAACGTATGATATCTATTGCAAGTTATTAACGTGTACATGGCTTAATTTCTATCTTCTCTACACTACTGTCGCAAGGTAAGCAACTGATTTTGCTTGTTTTATAAAACGTTTTTTTACAAACTATTGCGAAGTTGTATTCACCATGCCTCTTAGCCAATACCTATTAATTTTATAGCATACAATATATTTCTTTAAAATATATGCAAGCTTGCAAGCGTATAATTTTGTTTTGAAGTCAAATTACTGAATGTTTAAATGGACGAACCCCAGTCCATCAGAAACTAAACAAGGAAATTAATATGCTTACATATAACCTTTAACTAAACAATTTAATATAAATCACGTATGCTTTTAAGCTCCATAAGCACAATAGCGTTTATTTCATGTTCGACATTTGAATATCTAGGTAACTTTTGTTACATGGACGAGCAAATGATGGAGGGATCTGCAAACACCGTGGTTGTCACGGGCCTGGAGCACAACATCAAAAAGTCGAATATGGAGAAGAAATTCAAGAAAGTCGGACACATACTGGTAAGACATGGACTTCTTGATAAATCTAAGAAAAATAAAGGAGAAGTACGTTGTCGTCCGATCATAGATGTCGGTTAGATAAAGGCATTTTAGATATAATGAATAAACAATCATTAATTATTGTCAAAAACTGTTTTATATATTAAGATAAACTCATTTTTTAATTAAAATGTTAGGGTATAGTATCTACAAAGTTTGGATTAAATGGAAGAAGCAAAAACAAGTAATACATTAACGAAACATTATCAATTGTGATAATAAGGATATTTAAATAGAAAATGATTTCTTCTAAATTATTTATATTAGCATCATGATATATACACACATAGGGAAGCGACTTGAGGCAAGATAGGGGTATCGGTATTGTGGTGTTCAAAACCCCAGAGGAGGCACAGAGGGCAATACAGTTCAGCGGTTTGTTAACCTTATGCTGAAACTATTTGGTATCCATTTAAGTATTTAACAACACTAACTTAAATCAATAAAGAAAACTTCGATCAAACTTTAAGCTGACATTTGCAATAAAGAAATAAATTGACCATTATGTTCAACTTGCTCAATACCATATATGTTTGTTTAACTGCCCCTTCTTCCCCGCAAAATTATTTTTCATCTTCTTCAGAACATGAGGGAAATGACGGTCAAATGCGGGTTCAGTCTGCAGAGACATACTACAGGGAGCAGACCAAGGAAAGCGGTAACTAACCATTATTTCGCCATGCATGATTGAAACGTTCTCCACACACTTTTCTAGCTCTTCAAAATGATATGAGTCAGGGTAACTTTAAGTGTACTACACCAACTACTGATCTATGGAAATATTAGATATTCGGATATTGTCAAAGTATTGTCGGGTCATGGCTTGCAAAGGTCGAAATATATAGATTACTTTCAGCATCACGGTGCAATAAAAGTTTCTGGAGTGTGCTATTTAAATACAATAGTAAATTTTTAAAGGGTGTGTGCAAGGGGGTTCTATTTGAAATAAAAATGAAATCATATTGAACTTAGTTCCCTCACACAAAAGCTGATATTTGTCTTGCAGACGGAGACTTGAAGGAACTGGTGAATAAGGCTAAAAAGTATTACACTACACTGCCACGAACGAAAGGTAACTAGAAAAGTACTGTTTGTGTACCAGAAGGACATTAATCCCTACATTATGTAATATGAATGTACAAAAAATCTGAAAAAAGTTTGTGTTTCTAATTGTCTTCCTCAAAATTGTTTTTATCTATAGAAACGATACAGTTCGAGAGTAACAGGGCGTGGCAAGTGTGGACGACGGAAGACGTGAGGACCCGGGGTGGAGGAGGTGGGATGGGGGGTCAGGGTGGAGGGATAGGGATCTTTAAGGGCCAGGACGGCCAGCCCGGTGGGAGCGGACCAGGTGGCAAAGGTGGCACCGGAGGAAAAGGAGGTGGGATGGGAGGTCAGGGTGGAGGGATGGGGATCTTTAAGGGTCAGGACGGCCGGCCCGGTGGTAGCGGACCCAGAGGCAAAGGTGACGCCGGGGGAAAAGGAGGTGGGATGGGGAGTCGGGGAGGAGGGGTGGTGATGTTTCAAGGCCAAGATGGACAGCCCGGTGAGAGCGGACCCGGAGGCAAAGGTGGTGAAGGGGGAAAAGGAGGTGGGATGGGGGGTCAGGGTGGAGGGATTGGGATTGTTAAAGGCCAAGATGGGCAGCCCGGTGGGAGCGGACCCGGTGGCAAAGGTGGTGAAGGGGGAAAAGGAGGTGGGATGGATGGTCAGGGTGGAGGGATAGGGATGGTTAAGGGTCAGCACGGGCAGCCCGTTGAAAGCGGACCCGGTGGCGAAGGTGGCGATGTTGTAAGCCGAGGTGGAGAAGGGGGTAAGGGTGGAAGCGGATTTTTTGGGCTATTTAAAGGCGAGGACGGAAAACCGGGGGAACCTGGACCGAATGGACGAGGAGGGAGGGGAGGAGGAAGCTCCAAGTAGGAATAAGGAACATGTCTAGTTTCATTATACATTGTAATATGGAAAAAAATATTGTGACAATTATAAAAAAAATTGCGTTTGGACACAACTGTTTTGTTGATGTTGGAATTGTTTGTTGCTTGCAATAAAATATGTTCTTAAGGTCCCCTTTTATAGTTAAAGAGTGTTAAGCACATTTATTTTAAACTGAATAGACGTGTTTATGATGCGTAATAGCATCTTAAGAAATGTCATAACACGAGTACAATTTATGTTCCTCATATGCAACTATATACAAAATACAAATTATCATAATCAATAATTCTATATACCATTGTTATCGCGAAATATGTTAATTATAAATGTAATCGCCACAGATGCTTATAATAAATATATTAAAAATACAACCGTGTCGAGATTTGATGGGGCAACTCGCGAATAATGATTTAACGAATTATATTGAGTAGTCCACCTTTAACAATTCAATGAACTATGCAGACCGAATATGTTTTACAATGCAGTAAGGCTTTCGGCTTCTCTTATGCATAGAACAGGCGAATATTTTAATACTAAAAACACCGCGACCGTTACTCAGACTCGCAACCGTCCCTACGAAACCAGTTAAATCCGATGCGCTACTGCGTTGTGAAACATAAGAAAATAACATGATACAACATGCGCAATAATAATCGTGAAATGGTATGACGTTGTACGTATATGCGTTGGTCCAGGTATTAGTTTTGTGGGTTGCTCGGCGAGCGTTATATATTGTCGGTAAGGTCGAGGTTTTTTTTCGCAGCTATCTCTTGTGTCGCAGGCTGTATGGATTTGAGTCACGTTTGGAAGTTTTGAAATATAAAAAAACACACTCTGTTCAGCGTAGTTAAAAATTGCCCGTGTTTCCTTTGTATGGGTACGATATTTACCACTATGTACGTGTGCGTCGCAAGCTATGAGGGTTCAAGTCACGGTTAGGTGTTTATAAACATAAAAAATACTGTTCAGTGCAATTGAAAATTCCCCGTGTTTCCTATGTAGTGGTTTGATATGAACCACTGTGTATGTTATGCTAACAGGCTTGCTCAGTTTGGAAGGTCGAAGGCGTTTCACAGCTTGTCCCGTGCGTCGCAGGTTATGTGGGTTCGAGTCACGGATGGGTGTTTATAAACATAAAAAAATACTGTTCAGTGCAGTTGAAAATTGTCCGTGTTTCCTATGTAATGGTTCGATATGAACCACTGTGTATTCTTAGCAAACAGGCTACATTAGTTTGGAAGGCGAAGGCGTTTCACAGCTCGTCCCGTGCGTAGCAGGCTATGTGGGTAATAGTCACGGTTGGGTGTTTAGAAAAATAATAAAAAGAAACGCACTCTGTTAATTGCAAATGAAAATAGGGAAGGTGTTTCACATATATTCCGTCCATCGCAGGGTCACATACTTAACATACTTAATTGAAACCTTAGTCTCCACTTTAAGCATATAACAAAATATAATCAAGATCGTCTTTGTTTTAACACCCAAAACGCAGTTTCTTTAAATAAATATGTTTTTTTGAAAGTTTGGTCCAAATTCGGAAGAAAAATATTTTAAAGCAAAAAAAAGTTAATGGGGATTTACAGTGATCAACTATCATCTTATAAGGTAGAAATGCCGTGTTTTTGCACCTTTCTATCAAATAACCCCCGAGATCCTTCATAAGAACCATTGTTTTCGATATTTATTCATACTTTTCAGAAAAATAAAACAATTGCTTTATTTTGGTACATCTTATTTGGGACTAAGAGTGCATCGCAGCGGTTATAAGTTCGATACACGCTCGTGGCTTTTCTAAATGTATTCAATATTCTCCAAACATTTTCTCGCGTTTCCGATGTAAACCACTGCATTAATTAAGAAATGTTTTGTTGGTTACCAGACTTGTTCCTGTGATAGGGTCGCTATTGTTTTTTACCGTTTTTAAATGCATAAGTGATAATTTGATTGTAAACGTATATTGCCAAAGCAATGGTAATTATAACTCTGTAAACACACACAGAGTCTATGTATAAAAGCGGTATTTCATTCCCAAAATTACTTTCGTTTACTTAAAAACGAACGATGTTTACTTAATAAGATTCCCGACAACCATATCAATGTATCGTCCTATTTATCTCGTTGGACACAATGTGGGTGGTGACGGAAAATTATTAACCACAGCTACGAATGTCGTTCTCAAATAAGTGTCAATCGTATGCCCATTGAACCCTAAGGGAATTAAATGCACATTTAGAAGAAAAAACTCAATGTACTTTCCTTTTATCATACTTTCATACCGCCTATATTGATTGATTTAAAGTTTTAAACATATATCATCCTCGCCTGTATTGTGACAAGAAAAAGTTAGTTCGCCCACTAATACATTCTTACAGATTTAAGTGTTTCGTCTAAATCAATCTCGCTGATAACATTGCAAACGTTGTCGAGCTCGAGCTTTGAATTGCAGATTGAAAGTTAAAAGTCAAAACATGATTTGTTGTTATTGACATTTCTGTGCATTAGTAGCGAAAACTGCTGTATGCTATATAAATGCATAACTGCCTAGTTACGTAATTTGACTTTCCGATCAATTCCTTGATCAGGAAGTTGTCATTTTAGGTCGTTTCTCATAGATCCTCTTTGTTTGTTTTTCCTTACCTGTGAATCTCGTTTGTATCATCTTAGATTAACCATTATAAGGGATATTTCCTCATGTCCGAAAGTGTTTACCTTAGATTGATTCTTGGTAAATAGCTTTTTGAAAACCTACAAAAATAAGTCTAGTGTTATTAGTACCATGTACGAGAGAGTTTTCTTCGTTTTCATCATTACATTAACTCACATATTGGAACGGTAATCAGTAGATTGGGCGTAACCGTTATAAAATTATAATGCGGAAAACTTGCCGCGCTTTTTACTTTAAGCGCATGCTATTTATTTAAGGTTGCATTTGATAACAAACAGATACGATCGTGTTTGATCTCGATCACGTTGGTTGTGGGTGCCGTAACGACTACGCGTCTGATCCTGACCATGAAGGGCTGTGCTCAAATATGTAAGAATTATCAAAAATAAGGAAAAGTGGATATAAACGTTGTTTTTCAGTTTTTCTGATATTGGTTGTGTCTGTTATACTATTCAAGAAGCAATTAAACTACAAAAACAGCCTTATAAAGATACGGCCCAATGCAGAAACGAAATAATTATACAATGTTGCTTATATAGTACATTTTACATAATTATGACACCTCAAACGTGTCCTCAGACTACTGTAAAAAAAACTATACATAATTGAATATTTGTAGGTTAACTGGTAATTTAGATAAGTTAAGTTCCCACGAATAATACCACTGAGTCAGTGAAAACCGTTTCGGGTTCAAGAGTTATACGATTATGGAACATTCTACGTTAATATAATCGTTAACTATTCCCAAGAGCACTATTTATACTATTAAACATGTGGGGGCAGCGGATTATGTTCAATTATTAGATTGAAAATTAAATACTGACGATTGCTGAACTTCGATTCCTCGATTATTGAGTTCATCGCCTAGTTATAAATTTTCTGCCTTGAAATTGCTTGCTTTTGCCGGGAAAATATTCAGTTCGAGAAAAACAGGAAATGTATGGAAGACGGGTTTTTATACAAAAATGATTCATGCCATGAGAAAAAAAACTGATTCTGTTCATTTAATTTTAGAAAGGGTGATTTTGAAAAGTGCATTTGTTATATACTCATCTCATATAACAGCAAAACGATACAACAACAGCAATAACACACAAAGCGCTACTTGTAATGGTCGATTTGATAAAGGTACCCACAGCTACCAACATTATAAAACTATTTATCATAATGTAATTAAAATCTAACCTTTTCAACAGTTGTTTTCTAACTAGCAGAGGTATGGCCTTGGACTAAGCTTGACATACTATTTTCTTCGGAATCCTGTTAGGCCCATCGTGTCACTCAACGCTTTTTGAAAACTTCTTAGAAAAAAGGCGATATTTGTTGGCAAATATGTCGCATTGTTTTTTTCAGTTTGTACAGTAGTTTATAAATTAAAACGAAACGCAACACATACGCCAATACAACAATAAATATCGTATTTTCTCTAGACAGACTTTTAAAAAAAAATATGCACTGAACTAAATATCAAATCACACGATGTTTGTTTACAGTTTTTTCAGAACTTAAAGTAAAACTCTAGGTATACACTGAAAACAGATGCGGCGATGAAACAGTAACTATCGCAGACAAATTAAAAAAGGGGGGTCTTACGCCGTAGTGTCAGAGCTATTAAAAATGTAATAATACGGACTACGCTTATATGAAAATTAATGTGTGGCATTTTTCAATAATCTTAATTAAGCTTTTGTGGTCATACTTACGAATTTTTGAGTGAGAGATATGTTTGCGTCACACGTTTTCAGTTAACACATGAATATTTATTTATAAGTCATTGCTCGCAAATGTCTTATTCTGTACTCTTCCAGTTGCTTGTGCTTGTCTTAAATCGTTTTTGTTTTTTTGCGCGCTGGAAGTCGTTTTTTTAGCTTCACCTTCTCAAATTATTTAGTATATTTTATATTTAACTGTTGTTGGAGGTTCTATTTTCACATAAACGTATAAATATCACAATCCTCCTTCCAGTACAGCCGATAAAACATCATTGGTCTTTATCTCTTAATCATACAAGTCGTCCGTGCTTCCTGTTAACTATGGCCAATATGGTAGCTATGCAACGTGATACACTACAAATGCAATACTGTGCATGTTTAACGGCCCAACGGTTTGTTGTCACAGAACCCAATTAAATGGTTTACTGTCTGGTACATTTTTTGAGATTAATAATGTTTTATCCGACTTAAGGATATATTGAAATAAGTGTCAATGAACAATTAAGAGTGTGTAGGTGATTCTGAAACAAGTGAATAGCTAAACGATTCCATGTCAAATTCAAGTACTTCGACACGCCCATTAATACTACATGTACTAACGTCCAGTCCAAAGACGTCGACATCACAAACAAAACATACATGTGCAATGTTAAGTGCTTTGTGCTTGAATTATGCTTCTGCAAGCGAATTGCTAAAAGTGCACGTCATAAAATACATCAAAATTATTTTCTTTTATCTGCCACCCTGAAACAGAATGTTATATATTTTGGAAATACCCCGTTCTAACAGAATGATGGCTTTATCATTTGTTGGCTGTCTTGCCTTTCAATTGATTGTCTTGGTATAAACTTTTTTGAACATGATGTTGTTAATGAAAGCCAAATCGATGCCATTTTCAAAAGTTATATTATGCATTTTAACCAATTTACTAAACACGTGAAGGAGAAATAACAAAGCGAGCCTTCGTTGAACTTGTCACCTCTAAAAGTGAATACATACGCGTGTACCCCTAAACTTCATATGGTGGAAGTCTCAAAATGAAACAGAGTGCTCAGCTCTACATTGATATCTTGTATTGCGTATACTATGTTAGACTATTTTAATTATTTATGTTTGCTAGTTTGCTAGTTTTTGTACAAAGAAATACTTATGATGATATGATTACTGTTTAAATATGTTTATATTCTCATGCTATTGTTCGTTTATTTTGACCTGTTTAAATCTATGATGAATCTCGTGATAAAAAAACTTTGACTACACATGTTTATAAAAAAAGCCTTTCCGATTAATTCCACTATGCATTGTTAAAATGTCAGCTCGTTTTTAAATTAAAACTTATCAGACACACGTTTTGCATTGTAATTATGTATATTAGGTGTTGTGTTAACTTTTACAATACCACCTTTAGCTATAACATGCATTTTATATGAAACGAGAGTTGTAGAAATTTCCTGTTACTCGCTGTAACTGTGTTTTAATGAAATTGTGTTAGCTGTAAAAGCGCAGGCAATTCAATTTAGTTTTAATTTTTTTCAGTTTGATGACATATCCTCACGCCTTGATCTCGTCCTGTTCTTAAATGAGAACACAATTGTACGATGGCCTAATTTCAATGTCATTTTTATAAGCTTGCCTGTTATTCCAAGAAATGGAGTCGAGGTATTGTCATAGCCATGGTGTTCATGTCTTCGGTGTTGTCATAGCCCTGGTGCTCATATCGTCGGCGTTGTCAAAGCCTTTGTATACATTAGGGTGGTGTTGTTATAGCCTCGGTGTTCCTGTCGTCAGCGTTGTCATAACATTGGTGTCCAAAGCAGCGGCGTTGTCATAGCATCGGTGTTCATGTCGTCGGCGTTGCCATAGTCTTGGAATGCATGTCGTCAGCGTTGTCATAGCCTTGGTGTCCTTTACGGCGGCGTTTTCATAGCATTAGTGTTCCTATTGTTGGCGTTATCTTATATTGTGTCAAACATAATAATTCCATGTTTAAAAGTCGCATTCCTCTAGCTTGAATAATATTTGTTCTTAATGCACACTTACCGGATGCGTTCGTGCTGTAGTGCTTATGATTCTGTTCAGTAACATTGTTATTTTGCATAAATGAGTTATTAAATGCTTTTTTAAACAAAACAATCAAGAATGAGTCATTTGCAAATTTTATTGATATTTTATTATGAAATCTGACCTTTTTATTACATTGTATTGTGCTGCTATATATATTTAATGAGTCAACTTCATTGTGAGTTTTTTTAACCAATTGATGTAGCTTGAACTTTACCTGGCTTGGTTTGCATATGATTTAAAGAGAACCAGCCAACTGTTTGTGCGCTATGCAATCCAGGCGTACTTTATTCAAGTGTAATTATATATTCGAAATCCAGAAAATATATCGAATAAATCGATCTACGTCGCATGGTTATGAGAATGCTCGTGCCACGTGAACGGTTATGACAACAACACAAGAGGGAGGATACGAGAGTGGAAAACCCTACCTGTACATGTATAAATATACTGTGAGACGAACTGCAAACTTTACTTGCATGGGACGTTACAAATATAAATACAAGTTATGTTTAGAAACTTTATTGACAGTTAAGTACGCAGTTATTCTGTCCCTCTCTAGCTTGATTTATTACAGTTAAAGAATAAAATGTTGTAAATAAATTTCGGCATACGTCATTTCCGCTCTAGACTTTTTTTAGGTAATGGTATTTTTGTCAACCGAATAACACACTATTGTTTCAAACGTAAAGAAAAGCACTTAGCTTTGAGAAGAGACAAAAGTGTAATGAAGAATTAAATTTGAAGTAGTATGGCGATAGTGCTGTTTAAAAATACAGAATTCAACGCGGTTTGCAAGTTCCAGCAATCTATCATATCCACTAGACTATAAGCAGGAAGTTAGCAGATAAGATTAATGGGCTGCTACTGAAAATATCTAGTCTTAAATGCGCCATTATCAGCTATGTACCAGCAAGTTATCGATTTGCACTGTTTTAACATTGAAATGAGTCAAATTAACGACAATACAGTCGAAATCCGTTGGCTCGATATCGCTTTGCTCGCTTTCATCGTAGGCTCGAATTGAAGGCTCGAACGGACCGATTTCGTTAGTATTCCCTAATGGCTCGATTTTACGAGGCTCGCGAGGCCGGTCCCTGGGATATCTAGCCAACGAGTTTCGACTAAATATGAATGTACTTATGTAGATACAAAATACCTAAAAATTACAGAAACAAAGCTTTTAAGATTTTTTTATTATACTGAAATCCGTACAGTGGCTTAAAGATCATATCAATGTAAATCATTATAGAACAGTCATCCACCAAGAGATACAAGAGTGTACATAAAAGTAAAGAAAAATAAAACCTTGATAGATCGTGAACAATGTCATAGTGAAAGTCGGTTTTCCATTGAATGTGTGTGGTTATAGTATCCTTGCACTTGCACGGAACTCCGTTTAGTGTTTTTGTCAGTCATTTAAATAGTCTATTGGATTTTCTTTCATTATAAGACGTATCCTTAGATTAAAATCAATCAAAGGTGTATATAAAGCACGAAAACATGCAAATCAATATTAAAATCAATTCAAGGTTTGTTTTCTCACAAACAATTATTTTGTATTATATTTTATTTTCTGACGTAGTATAATTATGTGAAGCTTAATTTGATGATATAAATCTAAGATTTATGGTGTATCAAGTAATGAATAAAAGACCTAAGCTGAGGTGATGAGGTCAAGGCTGCTGCGTTTTTATAATTCAATGTTAATTGTGGTCAAGTACACATACAGCGGATGAATAGAAAGACGATTTGGTGATGTTTTTGAGTTTTAAGTGCCTCCCTTTGTATGTAATAAAGCTCTTAAATCCAGTATGATACACAATGGCTATACACAAAACTTGCCGAGCGATTTTCTTTACGCGCATGCTCAAAGCCGGATCATCTACATCCGTAAACAAATCAATGTTTTTTAAACAGATTGCGACATTCATCTGATCTCTGAAGGAAAAATGAATAATTCTATGGAGAGAATTTATACTCCGAGAATATTTATAGGGTACTAAATCAGCTTTAATTCAATCTTTCTTGGAAAGGAAATTCTTCTGAGAATATCCCTGTTAACCAGGGTTCACGGTTTCTCTATATTTGCTCAGTTATGCAGATTGTTAAGACACATAACGAGATGATATTGACATTTAAAGTGTTTAGGAAGACGCAGTGAAACTTCATGGACATTTCAACGGCGAATCACATTCTGTTATTCCCACTTACGACTCCCATTCACTTAGCACAATTCATCATCCAGACACGCACATTTTAAAAGGTGCTGTGTGATTCGTTTGGTTTCAAAATTAAGCGATATGACTGATGCATTGATAAGTAAAAATGATACGTCGGGTTGAATGCTACATTTACCTCTACAATTGCACTACAAAAAATGTTGCTATTAAAGTGTAAATGTGTTTTAACACTTTCTTATATTATGAAACCCCATAGTCAAATTCAATTTAAACAAGACATATTTTAATTTACGAGGAGGCTCAGGCTTAAAGAATTTTTCGGAAATCGAGAGTATAGTGAGCTCTCAACAGAACATGAGAATACTACTGAAAAATGGGAAAATAAGAAACAAAATAATTCTACATTCATTCCTCATTCAGGTCGAGATATTACCTTGGATTTTTATATTGATGCAATTACAAATGAACTTTTGCTTCAAACCAAAAAATCTAAATATCAGTCAAATATATCACCTGAAGAAATTTCGGCATTAAAGGATCTCCGGGAAGATAAAAATATCATAGTAAAAAAGACAGACAAGAGTGCCACCATTGTCGTTATGAATCGGAGAGATTATATAAATGAAGTAGACAGACAACTTGAAAATGATATACATTATTGTAAACTTTCAAACAACCCACAAGAACAGTTCTCCAAGGAAATTATATATGAAGTGTCAAAAATCAATTACATCAGTGAAAAAATTAAAAGCAAATTACTCCCGTGTACTAACAATAGAGTGCCTGCTTTCTACGTCCTGCCGAAGATTCACAAAGATGTCAACAATGCTTTACCGCTGGGATACCGAGGCCGACCTATAGTATCGGGATGCGAATCATTAACAGAAAATATATCTGCATATGTTGACAGCGTCTTAAAATCTCACATGGAAAATTTGTCATCTTTTGTAAAGGACACTACAGATTTCATCAAGAAATTACAATCTTTATCCGATTTAAAAAAGATGCATTTTAGTGACACTTGACGTCAGCTCTCCTTATACTAACATTCCACATGATGATGGTATAGCAGCATGCAGATTCTTCCTTGAACAAGACAACTCTAACTCTCTTGGATATATTGAGGACATCTCAAATTTAATCAAACTTGTATTAACAAAGAACAATTTTCAATTCAACGATGCAAACTACCTACAGATTTTAGGATCAGCTATGGGCACGAAAATGGCACCGTGCTTTGCATCTTTGTTTATGGGAAAGTTTGAACAAGATTTTCTTAAAAACTGTTAAAAAAACGTTACTATGGTTGCGTTTTCTTGATGACATTTTCTTCATATGGGAACATTCTGAAGACAAATTAACGGCTTTTCTTTACGATATCAACAAAGTCCACCAAAATATTAAATTTACAAATAAAGTCTCTAAAACATGTGTTTCATTCTTGGATGTCCATATCGAAAAAGACTTAAAGGGTGGTTTGGAAACAAGCGTTTTTGAAAAATCCACAAATTGCCACTAATACATAGAATACTCTTTGTGTCATCCAAAAAAGTGCAAGGTCTGCATCCCCTACAGCCAGGCTAAACGCTATAGAAGAATAACATCAAGTGATGACCGTTTCCAGGAGGAATGTGATAAACTAAAAACCTATTTTGAAGAACGAAACTAACCAATTTCTGTTATAGATGAAGCCCTTTCGAAAACATTTTCCATCAGTGCAGAGGACGCCTTGCAGCCAAATGTTAAATCGTCGGAAAAAGACATTATTCCTTTTGTGTGTACTTTTAATACATCATTACCAAACATTGGTAAAATTATAAACCAATATTGGGGGCTACTCAGATATTCAAAAAGTAAAACTGTCCAAGATCTCATTAACTACAAACCAATTGTTGCATATAAGCGACCTAAAAATACTCAAGATATACTTGTGAATTCTAAACTTACAAATGTTGTCACTAACGGGTTCGTTACTAAATGTAATAGATCCAGATGTTCACATTGTTCACATATTTTTGCAAAGAATTTAAGATAAATCATGAATTGTCCTGTTCTTCTACAGGTGTTATATATGTTATCAATTGCAAAAAAAAAAAATGTAAAAAGCAATATGTTGGTCAGACACAACAAAAATGTAGTCAGAGAATGAACAGTCATAAGTTTGATATAAAGCATTTTCCAGATTCATATACAAATGTGTCTTAACATTTTAATGCTCCTGACCACAGTATCAATGATTTTTCTTTTATGCCATGATACAATTGAGAACAATTGGAAACGATTATTAAAGGAGAGTAAATGGATGCACATTCTTGGCACAGTCATTCCTTTACGTGTTTATTCGCTGCTGGGTTCCTCACTTTAAGATCTTGCATTATTGTGTCATATACTTGTCCAATTCGTATGCCAGCTTACAAAAAATATATATATATATCACAAAGAAATATTAATATTTCTTCATGGCATGATAACACAGGGAGGAAGAAATAAATTCCCCCTGTGATATTGCGTTGCTGAAACACATACATTATTTTTGGTGATTAATTTTTCAGCAGGCAACAATGTTTTCCATCGGAATATTATATCCACTAAACTATTCAGAAACAATGTTGTTTTTAAATATCAGCTTTCAGAAGTGTTTAGAGGAACATCTTGTTGCATACCTTTTCGGAAATAATGTTGGATCTAGGGATGGACCTAAGAGAGGGCGTAACTTAGGCGCGCAACCTTTTGACACGAACCACTCCCTGACCAAACTTTTTTATGGTGGACAATGTTGATAGTGGGGTTTAACAATTCAAGTCAATTTTAAGCCTGTTTTAATACTCTTATATCCTATATTTACAACAAAAGTAAACTTAGACGATGTAAGGAAAGAGGGGATGAAGGGGGGGGGGGGCGCCGGATGCTCAACCTTATATCCGCGCCTGGGTGCATGATCGTCCTTGGTTATAAACAGACTGAGTCTTCGTGAACAGAGTTTATTCTGAATTATGACTTATTCATTTATCGTTTATTGCACTGGTTTAAATATATTTTTGGTCTTTAAGAACAAACATGACAAATCTCTGTTCAATTACATGACATTAAACAATAAGTTAAATGAAAGTTCTTTTAACCATACTCTTACTCTTGAACATGGATATAGAAACCACTTATATGAGCTTGTCTCTTGACTGTAACTTAACGATAATCATACCATTCTATATTCTCCTAATTTCGTAAATGATTTACGACTACGATACTGATTAAATCAGAGGTTACTGATCTCCATGTAATGGGTTCCTGAATTATTAGGCCATTTACTGACCATTAAGTGATTAGTTACGGTTTATCCAGTACTCAATCCTATATCATCACGGAAAACTCGATCTAAGGCAATATTGACTCAGCAATAATGAGACATGTTAGGAATATAGTGTCAATCACCATAAAGTCTGTTCAACAGCTCAATAACTTAAATCACTCGATATACGTTGTAGTATATTTCGTGGCGGTTGCCATATAATTCGCCAGTAGAGGTCTACAAATGTTATCTTTGTACAAAGATATAACTTTGCTAAATTAGCTGAATTGAAATTGTACTCATTATCTATTCGTAACAATTGCCAGTGGTTTTATGCAGTCATATCAATTATTACGTCGTTAATGTTTTATTTCATTTGTGTAACTGACTGTAATAATTTCTGAAGGACATTATCATTACCAACATACAGAAAAGTCACAGCGATTAGAGACAGGCAATTAAGGAATCTCTTGATCAATCCTCGCCGTATATTTTGCATAGACGTAAAGCCCAACTGGAAGAGAGAGAGAAGAGATTAGCAAAATGATAAGATCGTATTCGGAATACAAAGCCATGAGCGATTTGAAAAAAGAAGGTTAAAATGAACACGAATAAGATCGGAGAGTCTCTCGGATGCGGCGTCTTGGTACAAACAGTTTTGTAACATGATTACTCGGCAAATGAGGTTGAAACGTGAAAACATCGACAGAAAGTGGAATTATCCGTCAGCTGCAGTTGCCGATCATTCCATTGCTAAGTCATCAGAAATAGGGTGGATATTGCAAATAACGTACCCTACCGGTATATTTCAATACCGTTCTGAAATACAGTTTGAGTCTTAATTCATCGACTCAATTGTCAACTGCTATAGTTGGACATCGACACACTGATAAATACCAAGACATATCAGACAGGCGACGGTTAATTTTGTAATGCACTACTTTATTTTGTAAGATTGGAGAGAGTCCCTCCCCACTGCGAATCTTCGATTACTTTCGATATAATCCTATTATTCAATATCAAATGTTTGAACGTGTTTTCGTAGCACCCTTATCGTTATCCGCCACAATATGTTCAGTTCCTTTACAAATCTAGTACCATGTGAATTGTTACACACTTTCCGATGCCATGGTATGTGTTTCGTGCATGATTTCGTACGCAAATATAATCCCCTTGTCATATTAAAGCATTAAGATGCTAACAATTATGATGACAGTTTGTAAGAATTAAACCCATCAGACAATCTCCATAATTGTTTGATATACTTCTCTGTTCTGTCATCTATTCATCAATTCTGGGGCTGTGTCTGACCGAATGTTCCAATTATTTTGCTTCTCTGGATGAATGTGCCATAAAACAAACGTATATAATGCCATTTTCGTGTTCATTAAATTATCTATTCATTTCCACGCCATCCTAGGCAGAACGTCACTTCTTATCCCTGAATGTAAGGCATTGCAACGACTGGAAACTCTTAAGGTTAGGTTAACACTAAGCTAACAATTGAACATGGATTGGTAACAAATTAATGACTATTTTTCCTCAACATGTCTTCGTTCAAAACGAATTTTCCTCGATATATGAATTTTCCAAGCGATGTTCATATAACATTTATTATTGATAGCCTGTTTTGGTCAGCCAGTCTGTCAAGCGTCTGATAAACTCAACATGATGTTCTTAATTGAAAAATCACTCAATATAGTTAAAGTCTGAAATCATTTTTTAGAAAATAGTATTCACTGACGATTTCCAGGTACACTAGTGACTTAAAATAATAAATACATTATAGCACTGAAATGTAAATAACTTTTACTTCATTATTAGAGTTTGTATGTTCTGTTCACCGGAATATCCAGAGTTAAGTAAAACACAACCAGGGACTCTGGCTTTTGTTTGAATCTGCACTTACGCGGTCGTTTTCAACAGTACTTTGTCAACCGAAGGAGTTATTTTCAGATATATTAGAAATATTAAATGTGAAAGTTCTGTTTCGACGGAACTATTGGATGTCCATTAACTGACGAATTATATGAATCTTTCTGTTTTAATTGTGTATCACAAAATAAAATACATGTTTCGTCTTAAGAATCACGCGTTGACATTTTTTTTACGTCTGGCACCGTGTAAATCTAAAACAAAAAAAGATATAATTATTGTATTATATTGCTATAAGATATTTTGAAATCAAGATATCCATAAATAAAACATATTTCTGTCAATGAGCGGGAAATACATATATTTTATCAAAAGAACATGTGCATTTACATCTATTTCATAGTCTAGTTTTGCCTTCTACCAATGCATTTCAGCACGATTGCAATGAGGCAGTTTACTTAAGTGTTTTTTTAAACAATAATTTTGTTTGTCTTGTTCCCATAATTTTGCTTTTGCATGTTGTCATGTTGGGCGCGTTTAATTCCATACGAAACGGTTAAGAACTGTGTCATGTTTCACTTAATTAACGCCTAAGTCGCGCAGCGTAAAGAACAGTTTGGTTGCTTTTATAAATGCGTAGTCAAACTATTGGATCCTATTCTTATTCTCATTCTTCGACCTATGTGCGGCATATTACCTTCCTACATGTTAAGACAAACGCGAACATTTGGTGGAAAAACAGCACCTTCAGGCTGTATGTGTTTAAATATTGGTCGTAAAGATAAAAGCCTGTTAAATAAAACCATGAAATAATTGTCGTTCACGGGTTTCAAATATATCTATAATGTAATAATAAACATATTGTTAGAACTAACAAACCTTTGTGAAAAACAGCTGATATGGATAAAGCAATACTAGAATATTCAATGCAATGGTTTGTATTTCTCTTTTATTTCCCTTGGGATGTCCGGATGCTTTGTAATGTCGTCACAATACTACACACGGGAGCAGATAGAAAGTGTTGGTTATTATAGAAAAACACTGCTATCTGACTTAACGCCTACGCTCAAAGCTATTCTTACTTGATTGTTTTGGCGCAAAACGTGCGAAGTTTCCGCCACTATATTGAGGTAGAATCAATTATAAATCAATATCAGGGAAATTACAAGCATTATTTAAACAAGCCTAATGTTTGGCCTTTCATAAACACTGTTTTTCTGTTTTACATTGTTAGTCGTAAAGGACTGTTTTTGCTAATTTCTAAATGGAATTTGCATCATGTCTTCCAAAATTTTATGAAGCTGATAAGATATAAACACTTTTATTTAAATGGCGCTAGGATTGATATATACCATCTGTCAAAGGATCTGCATTTGCTTTATTACTTCCAGATTCCGAAAACGATTTTTTTACTTTGACGAAGGAGGGGGGAGTTTATTTTCGTCAATATCTTTCTTATTGAAACTGTTCAATCTAGAACATGGTTGGACTTTGAACGCATACTACTGTTATTGTTTTTTTTGTATTTCAACATGAACAATGTGTTCCATTTTTATAGCGAGAATAACAGTTGAATGAGTTGAGTTGTTTCGTGTTATAGTGAATTTCTAGCGCGAAATGTCTAAATTCTTTTGTACAATATTAATATAGTTCACAATAATTCGATATCGAATCAAAGCTAAGTGTTGCAGGTGGTGTTCCAGGACGGTGTCGTGTGGTCAATTTTTTTAATGTATGACTTCATACCGCAATAGAATTAGCAATTGGTATAAGTACGGTACTCTATAAATATTTTTAGATCGTTTTCAGATATAAATTTAAATGAAAAAAACCCCAAAACATGTCTAAAGAGAAAAATAAATGCATTTAAAAACAACCATAAGTTTTCAAAACCTACTATTATTTAGTTTCGCCCATCGCATTTACTATAATGCTGGTAAGAAAATGTATGTCATGAAGTCTATCACTTTAACAGTTGAAATTGTCTACAAAAATCTCGTTAACATTATAATGCAACCAGGGGCTGTGTTTACAAAGAGTCTAAAGACCAAATATGGACTTAGACCTGTAAAAGCTTTTTTAATAATTAACAAAGAAACATCTCATTCTATTTATATAGTAGTACAATTTCGGAATAATAGAGCATCAAGACTGAGTTAAAGTGTCATTAAACTATTTGCAGTTTTGTCACTTGAATCTGAAATTAAAATTGAGACTGTTTGTAATCATTTCTTCAGAATAGCTTGTGCAGACAATGCCCGTGAGTAAAACATGTACCCACAGATACCCAGGAGCTAATGTACCTGCGAAAACAAGCTGCCAAATCGTACCTGCAGAAACCTAAGAGCCACAAAAACACTTGGAAACCTATCAGCCAATAAGGTTCTTGCAGAAACCAAGCAGGCAAAAAGTACCCGAAGAAGCTAAGGAGCCAAAACCTGTCCCTGTACAAACATAACAGTCAAAAAGATACCAGCGAAAACCCAGCAGCCAGTTAATTACCTGCATAAACCTTACAGTCAATATGACATGCAGAAACCTGAAAATGACCTTAAAAACCTAGCAACAAAAATCGTTCTTTAGAAACGCAGCGGCCAACAAAAAAATGCTGAAACCCATCGGCCATGATCTGAATTAATCACGCGCGATAGCACAATGGTAAACCAGACAAACAACTCAAGACATAATATGAAACAAAGTACTGTCAATTTTACAATTCTGGTACTATTGTACATTCATCAGTCAATAATAAGTATGGTAATGCCACAGATAAACTCCTCATCTACAAGGACTTGTATGTATCGATGTTTGCATCATTGTGGCGTGTTAATCGACCCTCGAGTAATGGTGAAGCCAAGTTCACGAATTATCGAGTTAGGAAAAGGTTTCCGGTCACATGAGATAAACTGAACATTCGATAGTTCCTTTAAAAACAGTAGAATTATGTTTCAAGTATAAGTTATTGATCGTTAATGTTGCATTATGTACGCTTATAACTGTTTAACGCTGCTAGCGTTTTTGCTTGATTGAACCTCAAAATAATTGCTTTTTGAAGCCGTATATACAACTGTTGTTCCTATTTCTGTTCTTTGTGTCTGTTTCGCATGAAAGTATTACACTTGTGATCCTGCTACCAGTAAAGCCAATAGCACATAGTTTGCGTTAATCTATTAATCGCACGAGATGTCCGTGCTTCTTATCAATCGTGGTCGAAATGACAGGTATGCAACGTGATGAACCTCAGGTGTACGATATTCTGTCCACGTCTAACGTTATTTTTACTTGTCAAAGCACTCAATAATGTTCGGTGTCAGGTGGAGGCAGTGTGTCATGCATATGATGTTCGACAAATTATATAGCTTCATATGTAACAAATGAGAACAGTAATCTAGCTAATATATCACGTATTTCATCTTAAGCATCTTGATCGGATTTGAATATTATAAGCTTATTGGACTAATACAATTTTAGTAACTTGTTTTTCAATCCTTATTCTTTGTATTGTTGTTAAGGAAATGGATATGCAAATTTGAAAAAAAAACTGTTTAAACTAAAGCACTCAATGAATCGATTATATATTCTAGGCCATTTCTTTGAGATATCGCACTGCTGAATCCGACCTCTTGTTATATTGGGAGTATGTTTGTTTGTGTACAGAAGGTTACAAAACAATAACTTAGGTTAACAATTCAAGGTCAAAGTTAACTTCTTGAAAACACCCTTAACAGTATACATTTACTCGCGTTAGTGTCTATCAACAATCGTCGACATGACAAACAAGAAGTATTCGTGACATTAATGTTGCTAAGCATCTAAATATACGATTACAAACGAGATCAGGATTGTTAAACGAATCACAATTTGAGAAATTAGTGCAGTTCGACAAAACTAATATTAAATAGTCTAAGAGTGCATTTATTCCAAACACATTGCACATGTTTTTAATATTCTCATGGGAATATTTTTCTCCAATATTGCAAATTCTTAAAGTGACCATTTCTGTATCTTCTCTACTTAGCTTTATAATATAATTAGTTATGTAATGCTGCATAATTTATTTGACAAATATACCGTAAATATAACCTCTAATTCAAAGTTGTCTCTGAAGGAGCAGATATTTGGCGTAAATTTTGTAAAACAGCTGGCATACGACCGCAATTTCATAATTGCCTTATAACGGAATCATTTAAAAAAAATGGTTTTCGACTCTACACATTTGTTAATTATGATAAAAGCGCGTCGTCAGCTCTATGATGATTTAGTCCCTGATTTTATTTTCTGTGCAAAAAGAATATTGTTGTTTCATGCGATCCAATTGTATTAATTCCAATTTATTACAGTCATACTATATAACTTTTTTAGTTTATCTTCTGCTACGTTTTATATCGTTGAACATTTAAAATGAACACACATTTGTTGGTTTAAAACAAGTGCTTATAAAGGAGGTTCCATTATGACAATGGCATAAGTATAAGCACCGAAATCCCATTTAGTATTAGGACTATAAAATGTTACACACCAAACAAGCAACGGCATGTGATATACATATATAACCAATGTTAATGCTGTTGACGTGATGTTAATAATAAACAGCATTGAAAAGATACGTACGAGGTATATATCGTATTTTATGTATTAAGCGTTGTGCATCTTCAAATTAATATTCATGTAAATACCTCTTTGTATATCTTTTAGAAACTGTAATGTTTTAATACAACTACTTTCTAGTTTGGGTGCGTGATTTGTGTGAACATAAAAACCATGGCAATGTAATCTGTTAATGTGTTAATTTAAGAAACATACAGTAAAACATATTTCTTCAAAGTTTTAGATAACTTTCTAAAAAGTATGCTTGTCCTTGCTGGAAGTTGTGTTTGCAATCGTTATGACGATCCGATACATCTATTTACTTCTAATCAATTTTTGGCCACAAGGGGCGACAGGTTACTTTGATGTCCAACTGAACAAATTACTCCATTACATTATTGTTAATGCATCAGTTATTTGGATACAGAAATGTATAGCGCAGTACACATGTACTCACAATTGTGCGATACCATCTGTTATTAAAAAGGTCAAACGCATATTGCATAGACAGTAGGTTAAATATGTGATATTTGATGACAACAATACTTTTTATTTTTTTAACTTTTTAATATTTATATATTTATATATCTGCATACTATAGTATACGAAAAAAACACATTTAAATAACGTAGGTCTTGATTTTAGTATACTGATATTCTATTTTATATTTTAATGTTGATGATGTTGATTTTTTCTTGGAACAACAGATACTGCAACGCTGTCAAAGTAAAGTTTACGTTCAGTTATATGTATTGGTCTGTATTTGACAAAACTGAATCAATGTCACAGTATGTTCTTCATGTAACAATAATCATAGTATTACACTTAGAAAATGTTACCCAAATCTAGAAGTAAAACACTCTTTTACGGCTTGCATAAATACATTCTGGATTGACCTACATTTAACGAATACTACACAAATTTCAAGGACAAAGTTGGTTGTTGGCTGGCAGACTGTACTGAACTACAATTATCAAATAATGTGCACATCTAAATATCAAACTATGTTTAACGTCTAGAAATAGGCATTGATTTACATTAAACATATACTGCTCAAATCTTTTGAAAGAGTATGTTTTACGGGTGGCAAAATGAATTGACCTACATTTAACAAGTACTGCAATAATCCCAAAGTCAGAGTATGTTTTGAAAATTCTCAATGTGTTAACCTAGTTTTAATCTCAAGGTCAAAGTATTTTGAACGGGTTGGATATGTATAGACCTACATTAAACAAATACTGAACAATTCTAAATGCCAATCCAAGCTTTACGGCTCTGAGTGTGTATTGACTTACATTTATCAATACCATCTTCCGAATGTCGAACTATGTTCTACTTTGTAAAGACTTTGCTACAATCCTTATGTCAATCAATGATTCAGGGATGAAACTATGTATCGCAATTAATTTTACAGAAATTGTGGTTTGCGCTGTTGTTTGTGTGAATTCTTTTACTAAATCTGAATTGAATATTAGAAGAATAAAATGCTGATATGTTTCCAGTGTCACTTGACATTATGGTTTAAAGAAAGTTCCCCATAAATGAAGACGTTTCTCCCTCCCCTGATAAGTAGATCCAAGTGCTTGTACATGCTGGAAATCTTTAAAGAATTAATTTCATTGTGCTAGTGTTTACACGCAGGAGGGCATGTGAACAACTATCATTAGTAATATGAGTTCGCGCTATTCTAATCGGAGCTTAATATCGAGATAAACAATGACGTCATAGATCGGGCGGCACAAACGATATGTAAGTTAAACTTTATATATATCGAATAGTTTGGTCTGGTCGATTTTATATATATAACAGACAAGGCAAATGTAAAATACGATTATGTTAACATATCTTAATTTTAAATTGGAATAATAGTAATCATGTCTTGTCTAGACGGACCGAATGTCTCTCATATTTCATATTAATTATTGTCCATATGACAGTAATGGAGAGTGATATGCCTCGTTTAAAATTCTGTCCCATTTTACAACCGCCTTTATTCTAAACACATCACCTAATACATATGACTGTGAATTCTAGAATTGTGTGTGCGACTGTGCAATATTGAATTCGTCCAACCGAGATATAGGGAGAGTTGTGTACAAACGGAGGGTTACAGTAATAATCCTGAAAATATTGTACATTTAAGGGCAAACTCTTTTTACTCTTAACATTTGGTTAGTTTGTCGTATAATGATGTTGTCCAATTTCAATATTATACTGTCTGAGAACTAATTAATCTAAAATATAGATGTTCAATATATTCCTTCCGTTATTTAATTTAAACGAAATGTTGTGTTTAGAATCTTGACATCACAAGCGCTTTCCAAATCTCATTGTTGTCCTAATGTAGTCTTAAATCAATCCAATTTTGTTCATTCCAATTCATTACATGCTCCCTGTTGAGCCCTAACAGATGTAAGTGGATTTACTTCTCCGATTCTTTCTTTCAGAACTAATGTTATATTCACCGGGGAAAACAAGTTTAGATAAAACGTATGTTTCGTTAATGTTAATGATAAGTAGGTAATATATAAGTACTTGCAAACAATAGTTATATTTATCATAAAAGCCCTTAAAACATTGGAAGTCTGTAGCCGCGACAACCGTGATTTTGTTTTATTTTAAAATTCTGTGACCCTAAACCGTACTCAATATCTGTCTGTCTTAATCTAAGAAAAGGTAATATAAATTGATGATTTTTGAAAAACAATTAGCTAGTTTTATAGCAGTAACTGATAAACTTATATGTTCTCGGATATATAAACATCTTTTTCATATCGCAAGTGTATTGCTTGTGTAAGGTTTACAAAATAAAACCCGATATTGGATGAATACATTTTGAGTATTTGTATAAGATACAGTAAGACTTCTATATAACTTTCCTATATATTATATTCACAATTGGCCAATATGCATACGAATTAACTTAGGCTTCTAGTGATTCACAGCCCTCGACACCATATATGAGGGGAAATCTCCACATGCGTATAAAACAACTAACATTATAATTTTACTTAGCAAAGCATTATGATTGTCTCTCTATGGAAAAAAAACATCACAGTCCAATACATGCGCCCATCAGTGTGAATAATTAGAATGAAAAGTATCTTGATGATTTTTAAAATGTAAACACTTATGATATAGAGTAGAAATTGTATTAATGCCATAGTTAACACTAAGAACGATGCAAACGTTTTCAGTACAAATATGGTAAATATACACGTATGGTAATCAACTTGTTTTGTAAACAATGATATTATGCTGAACGATAATAATAATGCCATAATTCGAGAATGTTTGTTTTTAGCATTTCGAAGTATTTTCCATGTAATTGAATAGCACCATACTTATAACACCACTGTACCTCTATGTTTCGTAAGTCGAATTTTGCATACAATTTATAAGCGCCTTCATCCTTCCAAAGCTAACACATATACTGTGATGTCCGATAAGATTATGGGACTCTCGTGTTTTCTATCACTCCTAGTCAATATTTACCTATGTTTGGTCAAAAGAACCCCACTTCACATATGAGATAAACCATTTCAACAACCGGTTATATCATAATGTGTTGCTTATAAACCAGACTTTGTGCCATGCTGGAGAGTAATTTCCTTGTTGTTCGTGCCAAATTTACTGTAATATCGGATAGGTACAAGAAGACAGAACTTGAAAACACACAAAATCGCGAAGCGCTCTTATATAATTTAATCCAATCAGTTTCTGGGCGCAGTAAGAATTACTCAATAAACATGTCATTTTGGCTCTTGGTGTGGTCTTCTATGCATGTTTTATGAAGTGAGAGTGGAGTAGAGAATCCACATATGGAGTGAAAAGTGCAGTTCGAAAATAAAAAAAATAAATATTGAGTATGTCGAATGACAAAGATAAATTTTGATTTTATGTATTACGTAAAACAAAATGGTGTTTGTAATACTCACTCTACGTATATATATCCAATTAATTGCATGCAATTCTTATATTCCATATATAAGAAAGTGGATTCACAGCTCCATTGCATCTGTTCTATGTGTAATTAAGTAAAGAGTTCAAAGAACAATGCATTGACCAAATATTATATCGAATAGATGGAACATGCTTAAGGTATTGTGAAGGCGTTTTAAATTGAACAATAACAAAACGCATGATTCTCCACAAATTTAATCGTAATCGTACATGTTCGAGTGTGTTTGAAGTCATGAGTTATACAAAATGTAATTTATAATGTTCACCACAAATAACTTTTAAGGTTCAGAGGCCTTTTAAAAACAAATCTTCATTTTGCAGACTATGTAAAGTTTTCGGCAACCGCTTTTAATATGCTATACGTGTTAAATGTGCTAAACTATTGTTTAATTGTTTAAATATGTTGTATGGGATCATATTATCACAAAATCAGTCAAAGATTATTATTAGTTTTGGGTAATGGACAAAACATAGACAGGATTTCACCAATTTCAATGTATTTCTTGCTTTAACAATTATAATCAACTCTTTGAGAATTGAGAATATATCGTATGTTTTATTTCAGAGGTATAGTCCTTTCTGTTACTAGTGTTTCTAGTATTTAAACAATAAGAAATATTGTAGAAACCGTCAACATTGTTGTATATTGTAGGCAACAGCAGCACGCATTCGTCATCGCAAAAAGTGTTTGGTCTTCGTTTTGATGTCTTTGAAGGAACGGACCTAATTACATGGGATACTCTTGGTATTAAAGACAGTAGGTCACCACGTACTACGTTTGCATTCAATTTAAACGAATATATATATCTATACCTTCATTTCATAGTAATAAAGATATGCCATCTTGTTGTTGTAAAAAATGCTATGCTCTCGACCATCAGTCAGTTTTGCATATAGTCGTGGTATGCAGTTATATACCTTATAGCAGGGGTCGCAAAACAGTAATTGTACGGGAACGTGAACTTGTGGACTCCCTTTTTTACCCTACGATGTCAAATTTTACGTACAAGTTTAATGTAAATATTAGGTATATAGGCCACATGTACAATGTGTGAACTACGAATGCTATGCGTATTGTCTTGCATGGTGAACGGTAATACCAATTATAAAGTCAAGAAGAACGCGTTTATACAGGAGTTGAAGTCTTCATCTCTTAAAGTGACACTCTTATTCAAAATCAATACAAACACATTTATAACAAGCATAACTTTTGAGTGATAAACCTTTAACTAATTACAAAATATAATAATGCAAAAAATATTAAATGATTGGTGAGTGCTAAAAGATTGACTGTGACGGACAATTATCTCAGAAAGTAGAAATACCGTGTTTCTGCACCTTTCTTTCAAATTAAACACGGTATCCTTCATAAGAGCCAATGTTTTGACAGTTATTCATCCATTTGGGAAAACTAAAACAATTGTATTAATTGTGGTCAATCTTATTTGGGAGTAGGAGTGCATCTTTAAACGACTGCAAATATAGCTGAACTTACAAGGACAAGTAGGTTTTCCTTACCTCTCTATTGTCTATAAATTGTTGTTGAAGAACGCAGTAATTCTGAATCAGCCTGTCTCGATTAAATTCCGTTTTAGATTGATATGTTTGCAAATAATGACATTTCCGCATCGTCTAAACCAAATACGTAACGCAACATAACAAATTACAGTCAGGGTCAAAAAGTAGAAACAACTGTCGAAAGCGACATGGGAGTAATGGAAAGTTGAGAGTTTAATAGGATTGCCCTAGTGAGGTTTTAGAATATAATCTTAAAGGTTATTGTAAGTTTAAGCAAACCATGAAATACACTTGATTCTTGATTTAAAGTATGTTATTTAAATGGATACGAACACGTATAATTTAATGGTCACTTAAGGATAACATTGAATATCATCAATATAAGCTATGAACCAACAATTTTAAGCGATTATTGCAATTTATTTACCAAAAGAAACAAGTGAAGGCAATATTGTGGATTGAAAAGTTCATTTTTTTCAATAATTAGAGAGGATCAGAGATGATGTTCACCTTGTGAACGAACAGAACATAAAGCAGGTAAATGGGGGACTGATTCTATACAACAATTACAATTTTTATTGAACAGACCTCCTTCAATAGACTATGTACATTAAGGTACGTAAAATATAAGGATTAGGATACTGCGATAGAGCAAGAAACTAGACATAATGATAACAGACAAATGAGAGTTTTAATCATATCTTGAAAAGTCACGATTTATGTCATGATCCAGGCTTGTTATCCATGTACTATGTGTCACATTAATATAATTAGAACTGCATTAGTTATTCTAATCAGCGTATCCGTCAATCAATTTTAAAGTCGATTGCAAACTCTTTTCAGAATTAATAAAAACCAAGCTGATAATGAAAATGGCCTTCAAGATTATGTCCATTCGCCAAGTGAATATAATCTAATAGTTACGTGAATAATATAACTTTTTTAATGGACAGTTTGCAGGATAAAGCCACGTTTTTACCATCTATGCGACAACTTGTTCATCTTATTGTTGCATTCAAAATAGGCTTTATTGCCTACTACGTGCATAATAAGACACTTAAAAAGGCATTAGTTGTGGTCAAATTGCATTTCTATAAGTCAATGAAAATTCAGAAAAGGGCAATAAACATAATCTGAATAACAAGGTGTTTTATGATGTTTCTCAATTTTGGATGCTACCATTAATTAGCAAAAAAGCACATGCATGCAGTTTGATAACAAACTAGCATGCCCACAACTAAAAGTCCTACACCACTTTACTAATTCTTTTAGTTTAGATATATTGTGACATTATTCTGATATCTGTAGCAATAATGAATTATTCCTTGTAGCGTAAGACTTCTCCAAGTCTATTTAATGGATAATAAATCAGCACCAAGTCTAACACAATTCGAATAGACAATCTTTGGAGATTATCTTGTAACTTGAGTTTAATGTGTCTCTTTACCTACTCAATTAGACCGATATTAAAGCTTTATAAACATATGCGAGTGAAATTGAAATTCAAAACGTTACGGGGTCATTCAAAAAGTCAAACCCTACTATAAATTATATTCAGACTTTCATTTGCTTAAAACAAAATAAAGATGCAGTGGTTTGATTGTGTTTTATAGTGTACATGATATGACATAATTATGCATACGCATTGATTGAAAACAAAATGGCAAGGACCGCTGAATATCACAATTAGCTCAAAATCTGCACGAACATATGAACGTATCTGTATGGGTTTTTTTATCCTTCGATGATTTAGAATTAACAATACAACGGAAAGTCAATGGTACAATCCATAATGCACACATAATGCACTTCTGATAGAGGGGTAATATTAAATCTAGTAACCAAAATAACCAACTTAAATCAGTATTCATATTGCACATGATATTTACGATGCAATTAAGGACTTTCATTACGTATTTTCAGAACAACATCAATGAACATCAATTCAATTTATGAAGGGCACCTTCTCATTTGTAATGTATGCACATTTTATATAATCTGAAACATATGTACATACATGTATTGTAGGCGCCAATAAAACAAAACCACTGAACGATTTAGAACGAAAATTTGCGCACAATAGGCATTGTTTATGAAAATACTAAGGCTTTTTAATGTATTTTGGAAAAAAAATCTTTCGGAAGGGCAATGTCATTATTGACAGTTATGATAAGTGTAATACTATCAAGTAATATCGGCTTGAATCTCATATTTCGATGGAAATTACCTTTTATGACGATCCCAGAAGTCAAATTTTAAAAATAAAAATGTCAATAAGCTGCGCCGTATTGACTTCATCAATTATGCATCATAATCATTGAAAATGACTTAGTGACTCTTCAAAACGAATCCCATAAAAGCCGATAATTCAAATCATTTGCAGTGTGACAAGCTTACTTACCATTGTTTTTAGTGAACAGTCTGATTTTGATACTAGTGAGGCATTTTGTATTTACGAAGGATGAATTTTGTACTAATTTTAAGAAAGATATAGATATACGTATATGTTGTGTTCACAACAAGAAAAAACAACTGTTTAACGATTTATTACTAGGTACTAGGCGACAATAATTGAGAACCAATGTGAGAGCATGCAGTGTGTAGTAGTACAGAGGCGTGGCTTATAAGCAAGAGGTGTCGCTATTGGCTGAAATTAAATTCACAACAGTGTGTATATATATCGTACGTGGGCCCAAAACAACATCATTTTGAAGTTAATAATATTAATGCAATGTATTTGAGTGTTCATTTGGTAGATAATACATTTGTGTGCCATTTTATGATAGAGTCCTTTGAGTGATTTGACATTACGAAATATTGAACTAACTCAGGTTCAAAACGATAAGGTATCAGATAAAAGAGATATGAAATTGTCGACAAAACAGTAAATAATCCCAGATAGATGCTAGTATTTTATTTAACATATAAAACAGTCATGATTTTCAGTAAGTGTTACATTGGCAAACAATAGTACATTTCTAATACAATAACATATGGTTACGATTTAAAATGATCAAATAAATGATTTCAATCTAGCAAAATTGTTATTGCATTTTTTAAAAAAAGTAATCACTTAATCTCTTCTTAATTATTGCAATCGTTTTGCTAGAATATCAATTATTACGTTGTTCAATACTTTGCTTTATTTGGGTTACTGAGTTCAATATTTTCTCAACGTTAGTTTGAATGTTACCCACAGTATCTTCTAACATTGACTGTCTGTACTGCATACGGTTGATTGCCTTCGCCGACTCATTCTGATATTTGCCTATTTCCACCAATGTCACAGAATTGTCAATCAGTCGTCTTTGAGCTGCACGGATATCACGAATGTTCTCAACAGCATGAAGAAGTTTGCGCTGGTGCCCTATAATCTTTGGTTTGTCCGTTTTGATTTTTCTGTATTTAAACACAAACCACCCAGCCCTCATAACGTCTGCAGCGTTGTGCTTTAAACGTTTGTCTAATTCAACATCCATAACAAAATCATGAACGTACTTTTCGGATCTTGAAAGTTCTAGCCTTCTAGCCAAGACGGCCACAACGAGAGCTGTGCATCCTGCTCCCATCATGCCGGTCATAACGGCAATGCCTCTTCCACAATACGTTGTTGGGACAATATCTCCGTATCCAACAGACAAAAATGTTACAGCGATTAGCCACATGCAGTTGAGGAAACTCGAGTGGATATAATCCCTTAAACCACCCTCGCCGTACATTTCGCAGAGACGTAAAGCCCAACTGGATGTGAGGAAAGAGAATAACATTATAATTGCAAGGACGTATTCGGGATATAAAGTCATGAGCGATTTGAAAATAAATCGAAAGTTGAAGTGAATACGGTTTAGTGCTCCGAGTCCTTGGGATAAGGCGTCTTGGTACAAACGACTGTGTAACATGATAGCTCTGCAGATGAGGTAGAATCGTAAGAACATTGGCAAAGATAGAACCACATCGAGTGGAATTATAATCTCCCTTGCGTATTGTCCGTCAGCTACAGTTGCTGACCATTCCATTTTAAAGTCACCTGGTATAGGGTGAATACTGCATATAATGAACTCTACTGCTATTTTCAGTACCCTTCTGAAAGACATTGCAAGCCTTAAATCATCGACTCCATTGTCGACTGCAAAGAGTTGAACATCAAGATAATGATAAATACCAAGAAATATCATAAGTGCGACGGTAAATGCTGTAATACAAGTTTTCATTAAATAAGATAGGAGCGAGTCCCTTCTTATCATAAATGCCGCTGTAAGTTCTGTTTCAAATATCATCAGACCAACGCCTGCTAGAGCTAAGCATAGTGAAACATCGCAGTGCCTCTTTCGGCGGTGAAACAGTTCTTTCCTCTTCGCCAACATTTTCCCGACTGTCTCGAATTTATACGGTCTATTGCTTGGTAATGCATTAGATTCACTCTCGGTTTCCGCACTGCCATTGGAGTACAGTTTGTTTCGGCCATTCATGCCAACAAGAGGTATTTGCGGATCTTCGATTATTTTTGACATTGTCGTATATTTCAGTTTTTAATGATTACACGTTATCCGCCACAATACTTTATAAATCTCGAAGCTTGTGATTTGTTGAAAACATACCGATGACAAGGTAATTGTTTCTCTCATTAAATATTACGCAAATAAATCATTGGATTAGTGTCGATATTGTTGCATAACTCAGATATAAATGTTTATACGTAATGGATGGGAAAATTCATTTCATTTTATCTGTTCAGTTCCTTTCAGGTTTTAGAAACACGCAAGTTTTTAATGCCTTTCCGAATATGAAAAAAGTCCGTGTTCCTTGCGTGATATTTTATGCAAATGTATTGCCCCCGTCATGTGTTTTCATCTCGATGCTTACTAAAATATTGCAAAGCAGTACGTACTATCCAGTTCTCCACAATCACCATGAGTTTACGATAAACTATAAAAACACCTTTGTCATCTATTCCTCATATCCGGAGGATTTGTATGGCCAAATGTTACGATAAGTCTGCTTTTCTGGATGAAAGTACCATAAAACGCCTATATAGCCAATGTCGAGTCCATTAATCATCCATATCCTTGCCTTCTCCTATTGAATACCTCTTTTCATCCCTCAGTGTAGGGAATAAGTTTATTTTGAAGGCACATAATGCTACAAAGTTGAAAACGTTTTAATTAAGTTAAACCTTGCAGCGATTTGAAGCAGATTAATACTTTTCTGACATTTCTAGCGATATTGAGTAATGTTCCTTTGTTCAAATGAAAATTTCTTCTATTGCCACATTATTCGATACGTGAATTTCCCATGTGATTATACCATGCCATTTATTATTGATAAGCCTCTTATTGTACTCGGCTCAGGTAGGCCATTGTCGGTCAATTGTATAGTGTCATAAATCAATTTGTTTTCATCCTTTATTTGAATAATATCGAAATCGTCAAATTATTTAATAAAATATCATGCACTGACTTTTCCCTAGGTCAACAGAGTCTTTGAGAAATGGAATATGGCACTGAAATTTAACAACCTTTCGCTTATTTTTACATTATTTATATTCTATTGCCCGGAATTGCCTGAGTTACATAAATTAATTTAATAGAAAACATCTCCTGAGAATTTGGCTTTAGAATCTTTTGTCAGCAACACGATCTTCACTAAAGTAGTCTACTTTGTTTTTATCACTTTGGATATGTCAGCCGACGGCGTTATTCTTGATCCATTTTTGTTATTTGAAAGTTCATTATCGATTTATCTGCAGGATATCCATTAGTGTGAGATTGATATCAATCTGTCCGTTTTAATTGTGAATCAGAAAATAATTCCGATGGTTAGTCTTTGTGTTAAGCTGTGACGCTTTCACTCTGTTTGGCACTGTCCATATCTAAATGAAAAATAAATATATTACATTATCATTTCATACTCTTAAATAGGCGATTTATAACTGGACCCTTGTTCATTTCTTTAATCGGGTAAAACATTCACATTTAAAAATTAAGAAATGTGCAAAAAGCATTTTTCGTAGTTTCGAATCTTCATGATATCAGCACAAATTTGCCATTTTTTTTCTGATTCCTACCTTTTTGTTCAATCACTTGTCAGTCCTTAAGTAAGAAGTACTATAAGTTTTGCAATAGAACACCATTACTTTGTTGAATGTCCTACATTTTATTGGCAATTCCCTTTAATAGGTACACAATAAAATCGTTTTATGTAGTTATTTATAGAGCATTACTTGCATGCGAGTTTGCCTATGTTCAAGGTAAGTTAACAATTTGTCGTAAAGTAGATTCAGTTGATTCAAGAAAGTAAACCCTAATAATATATACATTGTAATACACCCCCCCCCCCAAAAAAAAAAAGCCCGTGTTGTAAATAAATGTGATTGAGAGAAACAATTTTGGTAACATTCTCTATGTTTATAATTTCTGTTTAAATCCATATGAATGTCCGGACACTTATCACAATATTACACACGGTAGCAGATGACAAAATGTTGGTTATGATTATGTTGATTATGAGTATAATACTGTTATGTGAGCAAACGCTTACGCTTTAAGCTATTGTTACTTGTTTGTTTTAGCCGCAGAACATGCGAAGCTTTTGCATTTACATTAAAGGAGAATCAATTGTAATCAATGTAGGGGAATTTGCAATCATTAATAAAACAAATAGAATGTCTGTTCTGTGTTTATAGTGAGAGTCCTAACATTGACAGTTTTTACATTATAACGCGTTTTAACTGATTTTTGTATCATAGACAGATTTTTTAGAAATTACTAAAAAAATTAAAGAACAATAGAAAAAAGGAAAACATCAACCATTACTATGGCACATATTTCTGTTATAGAATCTGTATTTTGCTATATAATTTTCCAAGAAGCAAGATTGATTTATTGTCCCAATATGCACCGAAAGGTATAGATGGATTGCTTAATGGTTTCAATGTGTTTAGTTCCGGCCTACAGATATCCGTAATAAAAACTACAGTTTTGTTAAAAAAACGTTTATGAAGTTATGTTTTTATTAAATGCTTTACAATAAAATATCTAGTTAAATAGCAAAACTGAAAGAGACGATTTAGAAGGAACAAATGTCAACGGTTTATCTTTCAAATAATATATTAATACATGATAGTTTTGTAATAATACTTACATAAACAGGCAGGAGAGTTGAAACAATCCGATATATGAAAAACATTCCAGTACGAGAGTTTGCTTTGGTAGATCTGTTGTCTTATTGGGAGACTGCTAGGAGGAAAAATTTGCTATTTGTAGGAACTCGGGACCGTAATTCCAATACAGCTATTTGTCGTTAACGAGAGATTGTGCGCTAACAGGGAAATTGTGACGTCACGGGAAAGACGCCTACACAAGCCGAATCCAAACTGTCGAACAGATAGATTTGCCAATATTAAGTTATGCTTGATAGATATATGGCTCCTTTAGTATATGCACAAATATGAATATTAATTCTATGAATTTTCAAAATATGATATTGAAACTTTCAAACAGCTATATTTGCTAATAATTAAATGAATGCTCAATAGTTTGATTTAGATAGGTAATGCCAAAACATATACCTGCATAAACCAAGATTTCAAATTATAAACCTGCGGAAATCCAGCAGTTTAATAATGGACCTGCAGAAACGGAGCAGTCAAAACATGAACATGTAGAAACACAGCAGCCTAAACATGAGCCTGCAGAGACAAAGCAGTCAAAGTAATATGTTATATGTATCTGCAGTAACCCAACATCCAAAACATGCATCTTCAGAAACTAAAACAACATGTATCTGAAACAAACTAGGTACCAGCAGAAACTCATCCGCAAAAGAGTGAACCTGCAGAAGTCAGCAGTCAAAACATGTACTTACAAAATCCCAGCAACCAAAATATGTACCTGTTGAAACGCTGCATCCAGAGCAGATCAACAAAAGAAATTAAGCAGTCAAAAAAATATACTTGCAGAAATGCAGCAGTTAAAATAGTACCAGCACTATCAAAGAAGCCATATATATATATCGTATAAATCTTTGCAGCCAAAAATGTAATTGCACATACCAAGCTGATAAAATGGAACCTGCAGAAACCAACCATGAAATCATTTACCTACAGAAACCCATGAGCTGAAACGGGACATACTTAAACATAGCAGCAATCTATACAAGCAGTTAAATATCACTCACAACCGTTACCAATGAAAACCAAATCACCACAAAAATACCTACCGAACCAAGGTAGTCAAAAATTTAGCCAAATGATCTTGCTTAATAAACCTTCAGTAAAAAAGACAATTAACATCATGAGACTGAAGAGGCCACAAAGTTCAACGACTTCCACAATGCTTGTTTAGTTACCAGGGAACAACTCCAGTCAAATCAACAACCAGTATGATAATGTTTCCTCATTTTGTAATTGTTGACATTATCGTTATGACTTATTATGGCTTAAAAATCGACCATAGAGTACGAACATTAGCAATATTGAACCGTGCGTAATTACGCTGTATCCAATTGACTGGAATATTGGCCGTGCATCAAAGCAGATGGCATTTGCATACTTCCATTATCTATTAATAAGGGCTCTAACGGGGTATTATGTCACAGATATTCAAACTATAACAATACTAGCTGCGTTTCTAGGATAAATGACGTAAGGCATTTCCCAATAATTAGAATTTAGCTGGTGGAGCCATGCTAACAAACTATTTGGTAAGGAATAGTATTTCGTCGACGACATGTGTTTAATCTATAAAAGCTGCAATTTATTGAAAAATAAGTCATTAGTCAGGAATGCTTTATTCTTGACATTTTCACAGGCTCGCATTCGTCGACACGTCCTCAATATAAGTGACAACTACAACAATATATTCGAATTTGTTGACTTTTTACTTTGTAAGATATGGCAGTGTTTTTACCCTTAAAACTCTTAATAAAATTAAAAGGTTCTTTTTTAATTACTTTTTAAATCTAGTTTAAATGAATTAGTTCCGATAATTATTTATAATATATAAATTCAAAAATTTAATGCTTTATACAAAAACTTTCGCGTGAAATAATACGTTTTTGTAAGCATACAAAAATATGACCTAATTATCACATTGTGATTTTGGAAAACCAACTCAAATTGCAGCATACAGAAACATTCGATAATATTTTCGATCACTTTGTAAATCATTTGCTTTTCTTTGCTGGAAGGGTTCGTAATCATGGTTAAAGCAAATACATGCAGCTGCATTGATTGCACGAAATAAAAAGAAATAATAATAATAATAATAATAATAATAATAATAATAATAATAATAATAATAATAATAATAATACTGATTATAATAATGATAATAATAATAATAATAATAATAATAATAATAATAATAATAATAATAATAATAATAATAATAGTAATAATAATCTTTTACATAATATTAGAGTTGTCTATACCAGGGGTAAAAGGTAGCATCATTAATTATGTGGAAAAGCTACAGAAACAAGCTCAGTAGTAAGAAAGTCTAAAAATAAACCCGGTTATTGGTCATCTGTCACTTTCATGAGAATATGAAGTTTACGTTGACACCATTTACATATCAAGCGCTTCCAAAAAGCGCCTTTCTGTCCAAATGTATTAATTTCATGCGATCAAATTTCGTTTTCTTTTCTAATACGTTACAAGCCATCTATGAAACCCTGGCAGCCTAATGAGATTTACAACTCCGATTTCTTCCTTTCCTTAGCAAAGTTGTATATAATTGAGGCTACTTGAAGACGCGATTCAGAGAGCAAACATTTGGAATGTATGTTCATTAGGACAAAGTAGTATTTTTTTCATTAGCTACAAAATTATGTGCAAAATGACAAACACGTTTTATCCCATTTATTAAATTAAGTGCCATAGAAATTTGAATATTATATTAAATTTAAATTTAAAATTCATTACCATTAGTTTTACCGCTAAATTCACCACTGTTCTGCAAAAAACTGTCGCATTTTTATCAGGTTCAAATCACATGTTCTGACGGACATAGGATTATGACTCATTCAGCCATTAAATTATTAGTTGGTTTAAACATTTGAATGACAGGAAAAGAGCATTGTGGATGGTTTCAAAACCATAGTTTCGGACAAAAACTTTATCACAATCATTATTAAGAAAGGGTTGTTGCCACATGCTGGTGTCAGATATGATGAATTTGTAATGCTTAAGTCCTTGCCTGCCAAGAAAAACGATGTTCAAACCAGATATTTTAATACAATCAACTATTTTTTGTGTTTACTTGAAGTTTTAAAAGCATCATCAAATATCAATAAATCACTTTGAAACGGATTCTAATTGCCTGTAAAACTTGATTTGGTCGGAAACAGATACTTTGTAGAAGCAGAGACATTTTGTAACACTTTGGACTTTATTTATTGACTGAGCAAATTGAAGAAATGAAAATATTATAAGTCAACAAAATCAACTTTAAATGTATTGTCTTTATTTGCTCTAAATACTTCGCTGTCTGTGGACACCACCATTACAACTTTTGTTCTCGTTCCGTTTTTGTAGCTTGTTTATTCCTAAAAGTTCAACTATTTGATGACTTTATATCCTGTCTTGATGTTTTGCAGATGATAACTATTAAGAATAATGCAATTTATTCAAAATGAGTATGTTTATTTCATCTGCTATAATCCTAAAATCGAATATTTGTAAATACTGGTTACGCAGGTGCCTTTAAATGTGATTTAATGTGATGGCATGAATGTTTCATAAAAATAGTAAATCAGATAACCAACAATTAGGTTATAATACATATAATCCATGAGAAACCAGTTCTATGTTATAGTATGCATGAAGTTGAACACTATATCTAAACAAAGACACTACTGGAAATTTGCTAGACATGATTGAGTGCTACGTTTTACAGACAGATGGAAGAAAGATGCAAAAAAGAAACATTCTTCGAACTTTTGCATTAAATGTACTTTCCCAATACTGACAAGAGGCACATCAGAATCAATAGATAAAGCGTTGTAAAAACTTTGTATGGTCAAATTGAGGGTGGCATCCTATTTTTAATGAATATGTCCTACATGTCTTCTGCATCATACACATTTGAGACTAGAAATTATTGAATCAGGTACCAATTTTGGCTGATATGTAGATTTGTACATCTGTCGGTCTGTCTCTTTTCTCGCAACGGTCTGTATGTTACTTGTATATAGGTATAATTGCCTGACTTTACATACTGTTTTAATTGTAATTGTATTTCTAACAAAAGCATGGTTTCCGCAATTTTCCCTTAGAGTTCATATTTACAAACAAATCAAATTTAATGTAGCAAATACAGCGATTTATTCATGGTACAATTAAAATAAGTAGTATTGATACTTTACTATTGATACTTTTATCTAATGCATTGCATCATTGAAATTTCCCTGCACTTCTGAACGATGCTCTTCATGATTTTTACGTTTTATACATGCAAGTTTGCACCGTTTTATTTTAAATGAATGATTGAAATCTCTCCTACCATTATAAATAATTGATTTCACTTTAATGTTATTGTTTCGCATGCTCTGAGGCTAGAACAATCAAGTAACATATTTAATATCAGAAAGTTATCTAGAAATATATATGTTTTTTTAAAGCTAATAAAGGACATGCTCATATTAATATAACATATTTGTGTTCACCAAAATAGGCAAATAACACTGATAAATCATGTCATAAATGAGAACACATTACTCAATTAAACTAATGGATTTCTCCAATCGTTTGTGATATTTTAATTTATGGGATTTTTTCTCTAATGCTAAAACGTGTTTCAACACAGTTTCACTTTTTTGCATTAACACAAATATAGGCTCATAGTTAACTTCTTTATACATCTTGCATTATATTATCTTGATTTCGATTATCATTTTAAACATCAATGTCACGAATCGTTTTCTGTTTACCATGTTTTATGGATTTATATCGTATGCAATGTTTCGCATGACAAGCGGTATTATCGCCTGACGTATCACTGTCATTGCAATTATTCTATTATTCATGTTGTCGTAATGGTATTGTCTTTCACTACAATTACTAGAGTAACTTAAGCCCATATCATTTGAATATTTAAAGTTTAAAGATTAAATTTTCTGGTATACACACACACCATCACGTATACAAGTGAGTCTGTTTGGTTTAAAACAGAAATTAGAATACAACCCACATTTACAGTCAATCGAATTGCAGATAGGCAATCATTAAGATTTATGCTTAATCGTTTTTAATTTCACATTTTGCGAGTATTTAAAAGATCCACCAACTGCCACTTATCCGATACACAATACCTACGTCAGAGTTATCGTTTTCAATGCATCATCCAATGATGACGTATTTTAAGTCAATTAGATGACCTGAATTAAAATCTTAATGACTTATCTTATTGACCTAGAAAGGCTCATTCGCAACACTCAATCAACAATTCTTAATCATTAAGATTTCATTCATGTTATTTTACTATTACATAAAAGGTTTGATGGATTTTGCTTGTGCCTCTAAGCAGGGTTTATATTTGAAATGTTTACTTATGGGTTTGTCGCGTTAGTATTATTGTATTTATTACTTGCAAAAATAATAATTTTATGAAATAATGGTTAGGCAGCTTGAATTGTATTCAAACGAAATAAGGGCCTCAAATATCGATAAACCAATTCAGTTAAGTATGTCTTTTTGCATTTGTTAGTTCTTACGTGACCAGTATACTCCATAAGCTCAGCAACGATATTGGAAACATAATTTCAGGAAACATGAAAATTAATGAATTGCATTTTTAATTCAAATAAATTTTATAATATGTCAGTTTAAATCAATCGCGGGCAACGTTAAATTCAAGCCATGATATCTAACGGCTTGTTGTGAGTCTTTTTTTGAGTCTTACGATATCATTCATTAACGAACAAACCAGAAAAAACACGATAGTAATTCATATATTAACACAGCTTTGCATATTACCGAATATCTTCTTTATTCAGTTTGTAGGAAACTTTTCTATACAGCCAGATTTAACCATCCAGCCAGTTGTTACTTTTATAAATAATATGCATACGTAACGTCACATATGTATCTATCTTACATGGGCGACTTCCTTTCATCGCTTAAGACCTGTATCCTTCGAAATGTTTGCGTATTTTAAATGAAAGTAACTGGGATTGTCAACCACGTAAATCCAAGTTAATTTAAAAATAGCGTCGGTATATGCATTCATACTAATCACGTGACATTCACATGCTAAATATACACACTATTACATGAGAAACCATTATGTGCTATTTTTAACGGGTACGCTCTGAAGAGACAGCGACAAAAATATATTTTATCATGTAAAACGATGTATTATCGGCCTCGTACTAGTTTGTATTGATAATTCTAGGGTTTTTTTAACACCGGTAGGAGTAAAAAAAAAAAGATTTTCTAACTGGTTAACGAAGATATCCTCTCCAGTATTTTTCATTACCGATATAATGAACAAATGAGAAGAAACCCTATCCACTCGAGTGTCGCAGTCGTGTTACATTTGTTAGGCTTTTCATCATCAACGAAACTTTCGCCGATATGTGAGACATAAGTGTCTTACGAAATGTATATAGGATTTGTCGTTGAAATTACATGATTTATCCATGGCCTTGCAGACTATTCCGTTCAATATTATGTTCCATTATTCACATTTATAAAGTTATATAAATTGTGAATTATTTTGTTTATAAATAAATGTGTTTTGTTGCCTTATAAATAATATTTCCATTCAATCATAAAACGTCAAATACATCTACTATCAGAACCAGTATTTGTTTCAACTCTTTTATACTAGGATGCCTTGTGTTTATGTGAAAAATTTAAGATATATCATCGGTATTGCTTGTAATACGTTCCTAATTATCCATTATACCATTTCCATAATTGTGTACCAAACCCATTCATAGAGGAGAATTGTTTGTTTCAGTGCTCACGAGTTGCCATATATATATATATTGCGATCTTAAACTATAACAAACACTTTTTATTTTTATTTTATGCTCTAAAGTTGGTTTTTAAATGACAATTGTTTTTAATTCTTCAGGAATACGCGCCAAATTGTAAGCCAACGAAACGTCATTTAGGAAATCACGTCGTTGAATTTGTGTCCCAGTTCTGTACGCGCTGACGATTTATTTTTAATTGAGAACGGGTTAAAATTTCAAAACATATCTGAAATGTTCCTTCACTGTTTGTAACAAGGAAATATCACTGTTATATCAATGATAAATCTCTATAAATCACCAGAAAGCATATACTCAATGAAAAGTATTTTTACAAAGATTTATCCTGAGAAACAATTTAATCAATTCATTGGGGATTTTTTTTCTTTTTGACAGAACTTACCCTTCTCATTTCATTATTATATATTGTAGACTTTCTACTCCGTTCAGTTTAAATGAAACATATCTACAAAATCAGATTTATAAAAGATGCATAGCCTTTTTCAGGAAAAACATAGCTCGATTTTGGGATAACTTAATTAGGAGTGACGTTTTCTCTTTGTCAAGGATTCCAAGCAATATAAGATAAGCATTATGTTTCTATTAGCATTCTGTCATATTTGTTAAAGAAGACTTACAAAACTCCTATCGTTTGCTTGGAATGGTTGCGAATCTAGGTCATAGTTTGTATTATGTTTATTCTCATGTGTTTACTTTTAAGAAACATACACATGGTAGTGTTTTTTTTTAAATTGCTTTGGTTATGATGATAGTCTGCATCTCCTACGTTACACACCACCTCGATTCGTCATTAGTTCTGGAATTGTAGCATTGTGGTGTTTAATGCAAAATCAACACCTCAAAAAACTGGACAATAAGCATCAGATTTAAAACAGTTTCCTTGAAAAGTCCATGAAACAAAAGAAGTAGTCGAACATTCGTCAGTATTCTACCCATTATCCTCTCCCGTTTCTCATCTATAACTAAAGAGGCAGATACAGTCTATTCGTTGAGATATTGTACGATACTTGTGAATTGGTAGATATCCATAACAGCCAGGTTCTTGGGACAGTGATCCGTCTTACACAACATTATAACTGACTTAATGTCATTATTCGTGCAAACTTATATTGTACATTGACGGACATCCTACAGATATATCAACTCCAGGAAACTCCAGGAAAAACACTATAGTCCGAGGACGCAAGTAATACAATGCAAGCGTTATTATACCATGGCATTTATTAAACATCACGGTTGTGCAAATAAACAAGGTATTATCTAGTCAGTACTGCTTTTGATATGTCTAACATATCTGAGCCGAATGCTACAAGGACAAAATAATTGAAACATATAAAACTTGATCCGTGTGAGTTCAGCTGATTGAACCGTTCGAATAGGACTCAAAATAACACTTCAACATTTATGAAACGATTTGTGTATGTTTTAAACATTTTCCACAAATGAAATTAATAAAAATGTATGCGACTGTTTGTTGACATGTACAATTACAGTTTATGTTGTTGGACATACATGACCTTTGATTCAATAATTGAGCCAATAACACTGCATTTGACGTATACCTTCATATCTATATAGCTTCTTGATTCATTGGTTTGGCTTTATACACTAAACAGAACTGCTCCTTATCTATATATGGTATCAGTCAAAAATTGATATATATAGTGCCTTCTGTGCAATGAAGATCTCGTCGGACATGTTTTGAAAGGAGCAAGATATATTTTGAAGAAGGAATTCATGGAAAAAAATATTTCAACAAAATTAATATTGTATGCTCCAGGAGATGGACATATTTAATTTCAGGCCTTCCTGTTCGTCTTTTTGTCCTTTTTGTCGCTATGTCCGGACAGCAGCTTTAGGTGTACATAAAGGTTTTTCGTAATACAGTGAAACATATTTTCGGCAAAAAAAGACGATGTGACGCGAGCAAGACCAACGTTCCTTCATCGAAGGTCAAGGTGACACTTCGAGTATAATCATTATGAAATGCTTTATTAATTCACAAACTCTATAGATGGTAGTGTATGGGCTGTAAAGTAAGGGAGATTTTGAAACTCATGTAACAAATTGAAGGTTAATGCCATACTTATAGGTTAATTATTATAATGAAAAGCTGTATGCAAGTAACTGCAATATAGGTGGTCGTGTCCGGGCTGTAACCGTGTCATGTAAATGAAACTTCGAAATAAAAAAAAACGCCACAGATGTCGCCTGCAAGTCTCAGCATCCTTAATCTTAGCTCATCGATCACTCTAAGGCTAGGCTTAAGTTTCTGTTAACATCTAACAAAATGGTCGTGTAAAACGTATGATCTTAACTTAACGGTATTCACTCATGGTTTGTAAAATGCACGAAATCTATACCGAAAACTAAAGTATCAAAAGCTGGAACTCTTCAGAAAATATTGTCTTTGAATGCTACAATTTTTATTAGCAATAACAAAGCTTTTAATCACACACTTTTAGCTATGTTGTTGCTTGATGGCTGACTGACATTGTCACGTGATGTTTTCAATGCATTGTTAAGAGATCAAAATATCTGCTTCTTTGATAAAAGTCCCAATGGCCTTGTTGTTTAAACGTCCGTTTTCTTCTATTTGTTTCTTGACATTACCGCGGTGGGGACCTCACTTACCTCAAAATACTTTTTTAAGCTATTACACTTTTTCTTCTACAATTTTGATATCATTGAGTAAAATATTGATAAAATATGTGTACTCAGATGCATTTTCGGGAAAACTTATTTCCGTGTGATTACCTATAAAGTGCGAATAACGTATTTTGTTTTTATCCATTGTAAGAAATGATATTTTTGTGACTGGCACCACTGTAGTTTCTAATGTTGCTTTCGAATAAAGTGTGCTTTATTCACAACAAAATAACTGTACAAACATTGCTTATTATTTTGAAATTTTCTTCTTCTGGCCTTGTCCCTGTAGTTTCATTCTAGTGTTAGTTGTTGTTTTTGCAATGTATCTAAGCTTGGTTAAACATTGTGTTAATAACAGCTTATAACGATTTTTAAGACCGATTTTGTACTCATTTAAGTCCAGTATATTGCCAAAAAAGTAAGTAGGTATTTATTTGCTTAATTTTGAATGTAGCAAATTAATGCATTTTTATTACTAATCACCTTTGTTGATATTTGGTACACCTATCTATTGATTTGATAATGATGTAGTGTTTTATATGTTTTCGATATTATACTATTTTCTACTTTTTGATACAAAACAGTAGGACGATTATCAAGTTTATTTTTAAGTCAAATTCACGTTCCGTCTGGCATCATTATATGGGTCAATTACCAAAATTCAAATAAACATGCATTGAAGACAAAATAAGAAAGCTACTTCTTATACATCATTGGCAACATTTTAACTGCCCTTTTTCGGTAAACATTTTATGTCTCATTTTTCAATTAATTCATCATGGATGTAACAGTATATATCCATCATAGAATACAACATAATGTTTATATTTAATACCAAATATGAATTCAAAAAACCATTGCTACAAAATCATATTGATCAAAGCAAATATGTTTCTTAGAGGAATATTATTTCTACTTAAAGCTATTCTACAGAGGCTTTACATCATACGAAATCAAGAAACATTGCTACAAAATCAAATTTATAAATACAAATCTGTTTCTTAGAGGAATTATTAATACCTAGGGTAATTCTACAGAGACATTAGATCAAAGAAATATGTTTTATGAGTAAGATAATTGCATTGCCGATGACATCAAACAGTATAGGACAAACCTTAAGTGTTAACTAACAGCTATCATTTTGGTGGTAAGAATATAAAACAATTGTAACAAAAACATACTATGACATAAAAATGTGATTGTTGGTTAGTACTGTTTTATTCAAATTTCTAATGTTTTGAATACTTCTATTGTGAGTGGCAACCCTACGTCATCATATTGGGTAAATATCAATATCAAAATAAGGATCCTCTAGTTACAGACTTTGAAGAAAATATAAGAATTTCACGAATAATTCCTGCTTATCTATAGTGGTCACGTTTTGACTGCCTTTGGGGAAACATTCTATTATTTAGCATCGAACTAACAGAACAAATTTATCTTAGAATACATCATGGCGTACATTGTTACAAAATTTGATTAAGCGCTTCTAATTTCAAGAAAACAGACATCTTCTATTGACAGTTTGGCCTACATAGACAGTTTATGTATGGTGTATACATAAAGAGAAGGCCTTAATTGACGCATATTCGGTTAGGCGAGACAGGCCGTTTTGCGGTTGGTGTGTCAAGCCTTTGACTTCTGTGTTAAAATATCAGTTCAGCAAATTGAACCGTCGGAACTCGACTTGTTTGCTTAAATAATTGCTAGAAAAAGCTTGTTTTAGTTTGCACATTGGATATATATTTATATTTAGTATATGCCTATCAATTGCCTTTTCCCTTTGGAACAGCGAAAAAACAGCACGCCGTATTGCAAACGCCGTATCACCATACTGTCGTTTTCTGATTCCGTACCATGCGAGTACCGTGTGTAGTCTCAGAACTTCTTTCGGGTTGCCTAAAATAGCGTGACAAAAAATGTAAAACCTGTCAGCTTTTAAATACATAGAATTATCTAACTCAAGCTCGAGAAGCATGTAAATAATCAGGAACATGGTTCTTCAAACAACATTAGGATTAACACGAAGCAGAGAACACTTCTAGACAACCTGTTGTTTGCCATTTCGAAGTTCATGAATTGTAGCATTGTCATAAACATGAGCAGACTGTTTCCACTTGAAAGAGAAATAAGACTACTACTTGCAGTTACAGTTCTTTTCAAAGAGGTATGCGTTGAATTGCACTTTAAATAAAGATAAATTCAGTGAATAATTAGATGTTTTAAAATAATCACAAAGCAATTATTTTGATTATTATTAATCTGTTTCCTTTTTTGAAAATCAAGTATGTAAAACGGAGAAGTTGAGCAGGAGTCAATATTTCGATGGTTCGATGACATTGTACAGTATCGTGCATATTGCTGTATTGTTGATAGTGTTTGGGCAATTACTCCATCCGATTTCATAACCACCTTCCACAAATGATATGTTGATGCTATTACATGAACATAACAGGTAACAACTATATAAAGTTTCTACTCGAAGTCGAAACCTTTTTTCAATCGCGTACTTTATCATTTCAATTAATTGCTGTTGTTAAGAAACTGTCAGTTTACTGTTTTTAATACCTATGTCACGAAATATCCTTATTAATCCAACGAACCGATTCAAGCCTTGGTATAAACCCTCCTTTTCGGAGTAATCTTGCGTATAGGTTCATTAATTTCCGGATTCAATAAAAGACAACATAACATAATATAACATTTCTACTAAATGCATTTCTACTAAATACATTTGCGAAAAATATGATAATATTATAATCAAAAAGCACCTATTGCCTTCAGGAACAGCATATTTAAAGTAAGTCTAATGAAACTTCAAAAAAAGATATTGATTATGCGTGAAGTATGTGAATTACCGATGGATACGAGCAGAATAAGTAAAGGGTAAAGTTTTTATATCATATTGGCGATAAGAATATGTAAAAAAAAGTTTAAAACGCATAATGTTACCTTACAATGCCGAGGTATTTTTTTTCATCAATACATATCGTATTTCCAATACTATAAATATATACTATACTATAAGTATTAATAATAATGTATTAACATTAATGTGAGGGGCATCCCTCAAGTCTCCAATATGTCGTTGTCGCGTAGCATTTGACTGTATAAATCTGGTATTTTTCTTCAACGCATTAAAGCTTTATAAAATATTATTTAAAATATCAGCTAATAATTAATTAAAGAGACTGATGTTATCTTCATTTCAATATTAATTTCAAATATATTAGGCCCATGTATTGTATCATCTGCAAACAGAAATTGGAGGACACAATTGTAGTAATTGTGTTTGATGGCTAAATTTGGAATGTAACTAATCACTCCAATAGATTCACATAAGAAAATGATTATGAAAACATGATTATGTATGTTAACATTGATATATTGTACAACTCTCTGAAGACGTCAACGTTATGCTTCTTTTTTGCATTGGTTTTAAGGAAATTATACAAGTTGTGATTGAAATATTATTACCTTCTTTTTGAACAACTCTCCTCCCATACAAAACAAAATTATGCTTTACACTGGCTCCGTTAGAACGAACATAGACATTTCTCATTCGCAAAGCCAAATATATTTTTCAACATTACAGCATTACCGTATTCCAATTTGTTTAAGTTGATGGGGTCAGACTAGTTTACAAATGTGATACTCGAGTAATAATTCAAACATAATAATTTCAACTTTTGTTAGCGATTTTTGCTCTAAAAATATTGTTCTGTAAAATATTGGTTAACATAGTCTATAAGAGTATGCGCTTAAAAACAGTTAAATCATTTTGAAACCTGCCTTTTAGTTCTGTGGTGAAATAAGTTAAGATTCGATTGAGAATTGACTTACGTATTTTGTGATATTCAGACCTGGAGGGGAAGGACTAAAACGTTTATTTCGCTACTCAATATATATGTAAAAAGCTACAGAAACATGCTCAGTAGCAGTTTAGACATAAACCCGGTTTAGTAGCAATGGGCAAACGCCAAAGACATAGAACACAAATTCACAAACAAGAAACATAGAACAGCACACAAATCTACAAACAGCACAGTGCATCAATACTATATATATAAATAATTGGTATGTTTATCAAGAATTGTTAGGTACCGCCTTGGAACGGTCAGTAAAATGTAAATTTACTGGGGGGTTAAACCAGTTTATGTGCACAAACCTCACTCTTATCCCAACCAATGTAAAATGTACGTCACGATGTCAAGATTAAAAAATTGCCCCTAGAAACAATCACTTAAAATGATTCATAGTGTCACGAATTGTCCAAGCAAATCCATCGTGGAGTACGTATTGACTTCCTTTTCGGGACGATTACATCATCATCTAACTTGTTTGCACAAAATATTTTAATATTGAAACATAACACAAAAATGTTTTTATTAAAAATTGTATGAACCATTGATCCAGTGTTAGATTTAACACTGCTACATCTAACAAAAGAAGCATGTTCAATTGTTTACCGGTACAAACATAGATACATGTATACTGCATATACATTATATGGTATAAACTTAATTAGACTAACGTATTACCTTGACGTAGATCTTCTTTGATAAATTAATAAGAATCGTTTAAGGTGTTTGTGTTGATGTGTCATATTACAAACACGAACCATATTCTAAGTTTCAACTTTCATCTCATATCAACTTTTCGATCAGCAGAGCTCAAATAGTGGAATCAAATTAGTATAATATAAGTATCTATCATGTGTTTCCGGTACGGATAGAAACATCCGACCAGAGGGCGAGCGCGTAAGCCGGTAACGAGGTTTGCCGAGTAACCGGTCACGCAGCGTGCCCGAGGGTCAGATTTTTCTATCCGTACCGGAATCACATGATTGATGTTTTTTCTTGCATATCTAAAATTATGAATTTGTGGAAAATTTGACGTATAAAACGCATTTTTGTACATTTCACCAAAACGCACGTGCGACGTTGAGTAATTTTAAATCACTACTGACCTCAAATAGTTCCTCGCGTTTTAACAATTATTTATTTTCAATTTTAATTAAAAGTCTTGCATACTTATATATTTGTTCGCGCTTTATTGAAATGGCATAATATACCTTTCATAAACCATACAATAAAAGAAATAAGAAGTGGCGCGTTGTTGCGCGTGAATTATCTTACATGGGGTATGTAAGACGGGTTTTTCCAGCACTGGTCAGATGACCGGAAACACACGTCCGGTATGCAATAAATTACTTTACGGGATTTTCAGGGTACAAATCAGTATAAAATGTTTCTATTCGCAAGTATTAACTTTTTTTTCTTTGGGGTACATTCCTTATAAGCATTTGCTTACAGTTGTTTTGCGTCGAAGTAAGCGAGGTCATGACCACTTCCACCTTAAATCAATTTTACATTTGCAGGAAAATAAATCTAATAAAGAAACACTCTTCTTTTTGTAACTATAAACAGTTTATTTGAAATGCTAAAGGAACAAAACGTAGTTAGGTCCGGCAACCGTTGGTGTCACAACTTCAGTCTGATTATGAGAATTCTCTGCAGCTGCCCACGCTTAAAGTAAACTTATAATGCTCTTGGGACTATTTCACTGTGATACTTACTTAGAATAAATCTATTACAGCAACACCTCTTCAATACTTTGTCTGACACAAGGTTTTCACTGACTCAATTTTAACCTGCGTACGACTTCAAATTGTTTATATTGCCTACAGATATTTGAGCTCAACTATTGTAAATGTAGGTCACGATTGTGTTGCCATAATAAAAGTTATACCACGTTAGTTACACGGTTTGATTAATAATTGTTCAGATACAGAAATGTCCTATACGGATTCTTCGTTTACTTTAAAAACGAACGACTGTTACCTCATAAGTTTCTCGACAATTAGTAACTCGTCGTATCATAAGTGTGAATTGCAGGTAGAGAACGACCGAATATTTATCCCTTTAACAGCAGCCCCTGGGAAACATGGTTTTAGAAATTACGATGCAAACTTGACAAGAACCATCTCAATGACCTTTGCATCAAGATAGATGTCCTAATAGGACTTGAAGTTGTTATTATGTCTTTGCATCAGCATTCAAAAAGTGCAAACAATATAACGAACACTTTACCCTTAGGATGGAAAAGAGTTATACAGAGATGCATATTTCCTTACTTGCTTTCAAAGTGTCCTAAATGTTATCACACTTCCGAGCAGTTAAGGCTCGGTGAACGTTTCCTTGTTTAGGTTGATATCAGCACCATACATTGCATTATTTTCAATCGATCCTCAAAGTTGCCTTCTATTGGCTGTGCATTTTCTTAATTATAGTTTCCTTGTTTTAAAATCTCGAGAGCTTTTTGTAAGGTTTCTGCGATATCGCCTTTTTATGTTCAGCTATAAAATCAAGCTCTGTTAATTCGGTATGTTGTTGTCTTGACAGTGTTAACCTTTAAATTGTATTTTGATATTTCATCTCATTGTTAGATGCTGAGCTTGTAGGGTAGAACTAAAATATATGCAAGCTATTGTTATATTTTGTTTGCACTATTTGCAATACTAATCGTATTCATATTTAAAATATATAATACTTCTTTATCTTACTGATGATTTCTCAATTTTTCCGTTCTGTGATCTTGACTGTTGTGTTAAAGAAGTTAATTCGCATGATTGCGAAAACTATGGGGTTTTATCCAAAACGATACATCGACTAAGGAACGAAAGGCTTGTCTTATAGTACAGAATTGCAAATTAAATACGTCACTCTTAATTAAGTTATTTTGCTGAATGTCATTGATGAGAGTAGAAGATGCTTGTTTTACTGAAAGAAGCAGAGCGCTATAATTGATTAAGGAACAAAGATTCCAAAGATTATTTAGTAGAAAAATAGGATTATGTTGTTTTTTAAGATGAATGTGTGTCATTGCAAACAGGTTAAATAATAATAGAATCCTGCCGTGGTTCGATTGGATAAAATACCACTAAAAATAGTTTTCCTTTTAGGAAAGAACGGAAAGACGTTTATAGTGGAATCATGTTTAATGTAAATGGCGGAACCGCATATCTTTAAAAAGATCTTTTACAAGCTGATACTTAAGTTATTCGACTTTTTTAGAATCAGAAATTAACCCTTATTCTTGTGACTGACTTTCTAATGCTAGTTCAATGGTGTTGTACATTATCAAAAACTCGTATAGACTAACGATTTGACACCGGTATTAAATATTATCATGTTCAGGGCACTTTTCTA